>NW_010145982.1:27041-27885 GCF_000699245.1 Pterocles gutturalis | reverse complement strand
AAAGAGTGCTCAGGCATTGGAACAGGCTGCCCAGGGCAGTGGTGGAGTCACCATCCCTGGAGGGGGTCAAGAAACGTGTGGATGTGGTGCTTGGGGACATGGGTTAGTGGGTTGGGTGGGGTTGGGTTGACGGTTGGACTTGATGATCCTTGAGGTCTTTTCCAACCTTAATGATTCTGTGTTTCTGTGATCTTACCTGGTCTAGTGGAAGGTGTCCCTGCCCATGACAGGGGGGTTGAAACTCAATAATTTTTAAGGTCCCTTCCAACCTAAACCATTCTGTGAGTCTATGATTCTGTGATTCTCGGGTTCTATCTTGCTGTCAGTAAGGAGGCATAAGGAAGAAAGAAGGGACTCTCTCACACTCCAGAGTGTGGTGATCTTGACACCAAGGTCTGGGATTTCTTTAGATTCGGCAGTTCTGAGACATAATACATCTGACCAGGGAAGATAGGTGCAAGTTTAGAGGATGCTAGCAGGTAATAGACAATATCAGAGGAGGAAAAACTGTCGGTGGAGGCTTATTTGCTCGCCCTTTTTGTGTTTTCAAAGACAGTAGCAATTTCACTTGCAAATGACTGTCTCTGACGGTGGGATCAGCTGAGAATATTTTCACGCAGTACTGGCAAGGAGTTCTGTTGAGATGTCACATCGTCACATAACCAAGATTTAGTGAATAATCCGTGATGTACAATCTAGCAACACGATGATTTGGAGCCAGATGAAGAAAAGTGGCATCTTCTCGCTTGCAGCCAGGCAACAAAAGGGATGGAATTGAAGCGGGGAGCAACATATGCTTTTGAAACTTAAATAGACTGGTCTTTTAAAACGAAGAGGAAGAGCG
>NW_010145982.1:2530-27016 GCF_000699245.1 Pterocles gutturalis | reverse complement strand
ATACAAGCCCAGCCCTACACTGACTGGACTACAGCTTTCAAAAAAAAATTAAAAAGTGCAAAAATTAAAAAAAAAAAAAAAAAAAAAAGAAGAAAAGAGCAGAACAGCTTCTCTAGCAAATATTTCCTGTCCAGACCTAGGTTTTTAACCTCTAGAAAGGACTAAACTCTTCCCCAAACCAGCTTTCACGTTGCAGAAATAAGTTTAGGATAGCTGGAGTCATCATTATGTGGGTTTTTTGGTTTTTGGGTTTTTTTTTATGGGGGTTTTAGGTTTCGGGGTTTTTTTCATGGGTTTCTTGGGTATTTGTTTGGGTTTTTTGTGGGGTGTTTTTGGGGGTGGAGGTATTTTTGGTAGCTTTCCCAGCTACATGCAGTATGAAATATTTTATTTATGGCCTCCTGAAAGTGTGGTTTATGGTGGAAACCAAGTGACCCTTAACTATGACACAGAGAAGCTCATCTGTAGTGTTACTGGGGACAAGGCAAGAGCTGTTGACAGATGCCTGCCCTTCCTGGGTCCCCAGGCACACATCTTCCACAGACAAATTTCTCCATGCCATTGCTTGCCCTTACCATGTAACAGAGGAGCTTCCCTCTGAGATGGGACCATTTCTGATAGAGATGTCAGATCTTGCCTATCAAGGCAACTCTATAATGCAAAGTTACCTGGCAAATGAACAGGTTTGTTTAAAACTTCTAATCCATCTTCAGTGCTGGTTTTGTCTTCTCCCTCCTCATCTCCCATCCCTCATAGTATCATTCTTCAGATTTACATCTCCAGGTAGATGCTGTTGGTCTGTTCCTTCTTCAGTGACACAGGGATGGACTGGGTACAGCTTACCTGGTCTGGCTGCACTGGTCACACCCAGATGTAGAACAGGTCCAGAGGAGGGACACAGAAATTATCAGAGAGCTGGAGCACCTCCAGTATGAGGACAGGCTGAGAGAGTTGGGGGTGTGCAGCCTAGAGAAGAGAAGGCTCCGGGGAGACCTTCCAGCACCTTCCAGTGCTGAAAGGGGGCTTATGAGAAAGATGGGGAGGGACTTTTTAGTAGGGACTTTTGTGATGGGATGAGGGGTAATGGTTTAAACCTAAAAGAGGGGAGCTTCAGAATAGATATAAGCAAGAATTTTTTTATCATAAGGGTGGTGAGGCAGTGGCCCAGGGTGCCCAGAGAAGCTGTGGATGCCCCATCCCTGGAGGGGTTCAAGGCCAGGCTGGATGAGGCTTTGGGCAACCTGGGCTAGTGGGAGGTGTCCCTGCCCATGGCAGGGGGTTGGAACTCGATGATCTTTAAGGTCCCTTCCAACCCAAACCATTCTGTGATTCTATGTCTCCAGCCCAGAAAACTTTTTCTATTAAGGGTCAGTGAGGAACTTGTGGGAGAGAGCTTCAAAAGAGAGAAAACCAGTGATATGTTCTCTGTTTCCAGTAACCTGTATCTCAGGACTTCAGGAGGCAGAGATGAACTCCTTGTATTTCTTATCATCTACCCACCTCTCCTCCTGCTTTTTTCTTGCCAGTCTGTTTATTCCCTTGACCAACCACCTCTGTGGAAATTGTTTTATTCTCTTCTTGATGTGCCTGTAGACTTGGAAACCCCCGGGGGGACTGGGGAGAGGTGAGCATAGAGATTGTCTTTAGCCTCTCAACGTTGTCAGTAGGTCAAATCAGAGCTATCAGGCCAGCTCCTGCAGACAAACACCACCATGGAGACTCGAGTTTCCAGCCCTACCAGACAAAGAAATAGCGATCGCAAGGACCTGGGGAAAGCAAAGTGGAAAACATAAAAATGAAAACCAGTTTGTTAAAGGTGGAATTTCACTCTGACCCCATTCCTTTCCCAGGAGATTATCTGTGGGTTTTGTTCTGAGCTTATCAACAGCCGGCAGCTAGAGGAGCTCAAGGATGCTCTGGGGATTCAGCGTTGTTCACCAAGCTTGGGACTGCTTGTCTAACTACCAGTAGATGTTGTTTTAATTTCTTTCCAGTGGACAGTTTGAAGAGCATCTCTCTGTCTCACCTTTTCTTCTCCTTGCCTCCTGAATTCGTGAAGGGTGACAACTAATTGTCCTTGCTCACCATTTTTGCCACTGAAAATATCAAGCTGTCTTGTCCTCTAGAGGTCTGTTATAATCGAGGCAAGGATTTCCCAAGCAGCAACAGAATAGCTGTAAATAAATCTCCCAGACTCCTGTTCATTAATGGGTTATTAATTTTTGTCAACAATATATATTTATCCAAATATTGATCTATTGAAGACTCTTCTGTCTCAGACCTTTCATCTTCACTGCTTTAGGTCTGAGCTCCTGCTCACCTCCCACTCCTGCAACTCTCCCACCTAAACAGGTATTTGGAGCATAACACCTGATCCTTTAATTCCTTTCTGGGGAAAGGTTTATTTGGAAAAGACTTTTTTTTTTTTTTTTTTTTTTTCTCCAAAACCAGGTCAGCATTTCTAAGTTCAGGTGCACAACTTGCAAATTACTGGAAGTTTTCTAATGCCTCTCTGATGTGCTGAGCCTAATAACAACTCATTGCAACCTGTGAGTGCTCAATAAATTGAATTCCATGAACCAGCATCTCCCCATGAAATTTTCTTCTGCTGGTCCTTTCCCAGCCAGCCCCAATCACAACCTGTCCTGCAGCTCAGTCCTTGCAGTGGGCACTGGCAGTGACTCTGCAGGTTCATCACAGGACAGAATTTCTCCCCAGACAATTAATAAGGTGATTATTTGTTGCTTTCCCATTAAGCTTTCATTCTAAACAGCATCCATGGAGATGCAGTTGCAAGCGAACGAAGAAAAGGAAAAAAAGAACTGGAGCTTAATGCTTTAACCTGATTTTTAATTAAAAAAGCAACTAACCTAGAAGTTCAAAACAAGTCTTAACTGCAGTTTTTCAGATTATAGGTATTAGAGAATAGAGAGCCCACTTTTTGCAGAGTGCTTCCACCTTTGATGAAGCATCTGGCTCAACTTGACAGCAGAAATAGGAGACAGAGAAGGGTGGATATTGGGTTTTATTAAGTCTGTCAATTCCTCAGTAATTAAGGAAACATTTTATACAAAACTGAACTTCTCACTCATGCTTTAATCTCAGTTATTTTGCCAAAATGGTTTCTTAAAAGCACTCCAGGGCATTTGCTACCCATCTGTGTGATGATGGGGTAGCTGATGCCCTTTAGATTTGCTTTTTTTTGCTCTATCCACCTTGTCATTCAAAGAATAAACCTTCTGATAAATGGCGGTGTCAACAAAAAGGTTAATATTTTTAAAAGCTAGATAGATCTTTATTTAGCTGCCATTTTGTGGCAGTCATGCAGTCATATTAGAAGGAGTTTGCCAGTTTCTAGGTTGACTAATTGGTCTCCACGCTATCCTTTTCAAGAAGATCCATGCATCAACTTCTGTTTGACAAATTGGACGAAAAATAAAGTTAAAAAAAAAAATCACAAACAGAGCCAAGGAAACAGAGAAGCTAATACCAAACTATGACTAAATACTCTGTTGAAATGGAATTTTACTGAGATCAGACCAGTAAATTAGACTTATTACGAGTCATAGGACAATCAATTCTTAAGATTGTTTTATAAAAGGATTAAGGTCTCTGCAGAAAACAAACATGGTTTTGGGGGGAACTGCTGAGTCAGTCTAATTTCTCATTCAACCCCCCCCCCCCCCCATTTTGATGAATTTTAATGGGATATTCTGAATTAAAATTTAGGAATTCTGAAAAGGTTGTGTAATAGGAACTACCAGTGATAGTCTCACTGATACTAAAGGGCATTTAAATACAGAACCCCTTTCCACAATTGCCTATATAAGAATGTTTAGGATTCTTGTTATTTGAGGGTTTAGTAATGAAAAATTGCAAAATTTAAAATAATGAAAAAAAAAAGGCAGTGTAGTAGCTGTCAATACAGGTGAGGATCCCTTTTGTGCTGTTTTCTCATTAACACACTGCACTTGGGGCAGAGCAGGCGGTGGACGATGTGACTTGGTTTTGGTTGTATGGACTTCTTCTGTAGCTGGTGATCAGAACTGGGGTTTTGGAAGATCAGTCCTCTGTTTGAAGCCTTGTTGATATGTACCTTTTCGCATTTCCCTTGGTTTCTTTCATTTGTCACTCTTTTCCAGGACATCTCTCCAATATCTTGGAGCAAATCAGTAGGAGAGAATCAGGGGGTTTTTGGAAGCCCTGCTACCTGGTCTAATCAAGTGGGAATTTAACTGGTTAATCTCGACTTAAAAAGAATAATACCTTAATAAAACCTCTTATGCCACCAATCAATATCCTCCTCTTCCCAGCATTGCCAGTATCACCAATGATCTAAATTTGTAATGCACTACAAACCAGCAGAAAACTCAGATTCATGCAATAACATTTGAGGATGCTGGAAAGGTCATTTCACTGGGAATTGTCTTAAAAACCTATTCTGTCAATAGTTCACAAAAGCTCCAATATGAAACCTCAGGAAAAATATGTGGAAAAGGGGATCCTAACACAGCAAACTAATTGCTGGAACATTCACGCATCAGCAGAAAACAAAATACATTTAGGGTGATGATAAACTTCATCTCCACTGTTTGTATGGCTAATCTAGAAGCAGCAATTCCTAGTTGTCTTGCAAATATGGCAATTGCTGCAGCAGTCCCATTATAGACCTGGTCACTGGGTCAGGCAACTTGTCTTCTGGAATCTATATCCTGATAGAGAAAATGTAGTTTAAACCTGAGTGAGATGAAAGCCATCTGCAGTAATAATAATAATAATAATAATAAAAACTTTTCACTTCACATAAGGTCTGTATGCCTAGCTAAGCTCTTTTCAGCAGGGGCTGACAATTACCATTGAAACTATTGGCGACTACTTATAAATTTATAGAATTAAAAGGCAAAAGCGACCGGCATGACTGTCTAATGCGATCTGCGTAACTCAGGTCACAGAACTCCTCAGCGATATGGTTGTTCTGTGCCCCAGCTCAGCAATACTGTGGATCTTTTAGGAAAACTAACCACCTGAGCTAAATGTTTCCAGGGATTCAATACACACCTTTCTAAACATCCACCATGAGCGCCAGGCAATCCCCCTGGTCCTGGAGCTTCACAACATCCTTGTGAGCTGCAGAGATGCTCTAACCCTTGCTGTGCATGCAGGAAAATAAAGCATTTTCCATATTCATCCCACTGCCCTTATAGGCTTCTTTCATAAGCAATGGAAAGAAATAGTCCTGGATGGTGTTTATATCCCTATGGAGATGCTTTGGCTAGGTGAAGTGAACTGGACATTAAATAACTTGTGCAAATATGGGTTTCTGGCCAGGGAGGGACTTGAGCTGTGCTCTTACCTGGCTAGGCTTCCCTCCTTCAGAGGGTATAAATAAGATATTTATGCAAATGTAAAATATATATTTGTATAAATATAAAGGTATAAATAAGATCTCCAGACATCTTTCTGTTTTGGATGATGATTCAAGAGCAATGGCTGAAATAAAAAAAAAATAAAATAAGTACAAAATATCCAAAATATCACCTTTCTTTATCCTCCTTGGGACAGATGCCTGTAAAATCTGTGTGTTCTTTGGAGAAGATAAAGGAACAGAGGCATAAGCTCTTGGTTTTGTTTCTAAAACATGAGCCAAAAAGGTGATAAAACTCACTAAGTTAAAGCAGGAGCTATACAGCTCTCCTTGGGTAAAATCCCATGCAACTGGAAGGAAACTCTCCTCCTCACCTATTATTTTGGGTGAGATTTGAAACCAATCCTCAGCCGTCCTCTGGTTTTTATTATACGTTCCTAATTTCCTGCTCTCTGTAAACGCTGAGAAAAACCGCTCTCCTGATTGTGCGGGTGAGGGTTTTTCTCCACGCCTGCTGTTGGGTTAATAAACCGGTGGCAGGGATTGCTGTTTGTGGACGAGGCAGGCTGTAATCCTGGGGAAGCAGAGGTGATATTGTTCCTTCAGGATGTACATTATTGCTGCCACGCCGCACGCGGGCGGGTAAGTAAGAGACAGACAGACAGATATCACAGATCGGTAAAAGACTGAGGAAAGCTGTAGTTATAATTTTACGGTTCACTGGTGTGAAATGGAATCCGGTAAATAAAAAAAAAAAAATGTTCCCCACAGCCCTTTTCTGTACGGTATAAATCTGCCAGCGCTTGTAAATGCTGTGAGCTGGCTGCCCGGGTTGCATGCAAGAAAGAGCGTGATGCCGGGTGATCGATACCCTTGGTCCTCTCTGCTGATCCTATGGGTGCTATGAGCCTGCTGTGGGTGAAAAGAGGCAGATCCAGTGCAGAGATCTCAGGAGAGGGGATTTCAGCTGCCTCAGCTTCTCTCTGCTTTGCCCAGTCTATGCATCAGAGGGTCAACCTTTTTTTTAAACCACGATACGTGTGGCCACAGAAGTATTTGCCCCATCCCTGGAGGGGTTCAAGGCCAGGCTGGATGAGGCTTTGGGCAACCTGGGCTAGTGGGAGGTGTCCCTGCCCATGGCAGCGGGGTGGCACTGGATGATCTCTAAGGTCCCTTCCAACCCAAACCATTCTATGACTCTACGATTCTGTTTAGGTTATGGCTATATTGGTCTAATAAAACTGGTGTCGATTCTCATGCCAATAAAGGCATAAGTGTGTTTGACCTTCGGTCAACCACTTCAGTGCTGTGCCTGACTTTCTTCTAATCCCTCATGATTTTTGGTCCCCCTCCCCTTCCTGAATGCTTCTGAAGTCCACAGGTGATGAGTGCTGGCCCTTTTGTGCAAGTGTTTGCATTAAATGCAGAAAAGGAAGAGTGAAGGGGAACAATGAGGAAGTCACTGCTACTGCTACCCAAGACAGGGAGGTCAGATGACCCAAGCTCTGCAAGGAGGCTCCCAACTCTTTGAAGCCATTGGCTTCTTTTTGGGATTGACCCTGTCCATGGCAGGGGGTTGGAACTAGAAAATCTTTAAGGTCCCTTCCAACCCAATATATTCTGTGATTCTATATGAGTGAGACCTGAATAAAAGGGTCCAGGAGGGTCAGCAGGGTCCTGCCAAGAGACACAAGTGCCATTTGACGTGTCGGTGGTGTGGATGTGAGCCAGCCCTGCTGGGGTTGCTCTGGGAGAGAGGGGGCTTCACTGTCCTGGCTGTTGGAGGTGAACAGGAGAAGCGAGTCCTTTGAGCTGCACAACATATTTTATGTTTCAGAGGGGCTCTCCAACGGCCTGGCCTTGCTCCTTCTTCTCGTTTCTTTCCCGTTGCATTATGTGCCAAATGGGCCTCCCTTTTGCTTTGTGGCCGGGGACAAAAGGGTGTTTTTAGGTTGGTATTCTTTTTTTTTTTTTTTTTTTTTTTTTTAATGTGGAGCGGTGTGTACTGTGAAATACACCTGAGCAAATTCCCTGATCCAAATCAGATTGTGGGCTTTTGTAAAGGATGCCCACAAGGGAGCCAGGTGTAATAAGAGACGTGGAGCCAGCATTCCTTTGATCTTCGAGGTGGAGAGCTCCTTTAAGATACTTCAGGAGGTTAATCCCACTCTCTTTCAAGATGCCAGGTTGGGAACCGCCTGGACAGAGTTGGCAAAGGCTTTGTGGGGTCCCTTGGGTCTCTGTGCTTTATACACTGGCCAGCTGGCAATGTTCATCTTGCAGACGTCCAGCACTGTCACCGCCACCCCCAGACTCAGTCCTTGCCCCCCTGGGTAGCTCTCCTGTTCAGCAAAGGCTTTTTGTGTGCTCAATGCCTGGCAGCACGGAGGTGAAATGAGATCTCACCATTTCATACCGTACCAAAGAGCTACCAGGGAGTGTCGAAGCCCTTAAATCAGGTTTGAATCAGTTATCTACAGGGACATAAGTTCTGTTTGTCTACACAACCTCATGCCAGCTGTTTTTTTTCCCCAAGAAGTCTGGGCGCTGTGTATTTCTTTCCATTAAAAGAGAGGTGCAGTGGGAGTCTCAGCCTTTTGCTTTCGCTGCAGAAAAATAATTAAAAAAAACGTCAGGAACTGATTGGAGGAATGAAGCACCTTGTGTGCTGCTGCACGAGCTTAAGGATCCGTGCAAAGTCCTGAATTCAGAGTTATCACCAGCAGTCAGGAGAAATGACGACCCATGTGTCCTTTTGGATGCCAGCAGAACCAGGTGTAGCAATGTTGCTGCACCTCTGCGGTTCCTGTAGTCACAGGGCAACTACAATTTTGGGGGTCATCTCAGCCTCAGGAACCAAATCTCCTAAAACCCCCACAGATTTCCAGTGCCCAGATTGATCCTACCTAACTTCAGGCTATTCGAGGCATTCTGGCCCAGGTTGCCCAGAGAAGCTGTGGATGCCCCATCCCTGGAGGGGTTCAAGGCCAGGCTGGATGAGGCTTTGGGCAACCTGGGCTAGTGGGAGGTGTCCCTGCCCATGGCAGGGGATTGGAACTAGATGATCTTTAAGGTCCCTTCCAACCCAAACCTTTCTGTGATTCTGTTATTTTAGCCAAGTGTAAAGCTACAATACAGAGACACTGGATATGTCATGACCCCTTCAAGGGTGACTTCGCACACCTGAGACCTGAAATACCCCATAACGAATATCCTAGGGAATCCTGTTCAGAATTTAGGTGCATCAGTGAGACCCCGGCTGTAGTGGTTCATGGTAGTTAGAAGGGGTACTGCGTAGTGGCCCTGGCTAAGTCTGAAGCTTCTGATGCATCCTTCTGAACTGGGCCAAATGGCATTCGGGTAGTGAATTTTTATGAAAAATATTATTTTTTTTCATTCTTTGAGGAAATAGGTGATTCATTCTTTAAGGAAATAATTAAGTTTTATCATGTGGATGCCCTGTGTTTACCTTTCCATAAAGCAGTTGAGTCAAAACCACAGCCTGTTCCCATTAAAAAAAAAAAATCTAAAAATAGCAAAAAGACATCTCTGAAATGGCTTAATACTTGGCAGCTCTCAAAGAGCCTGAGGGTTTTCCTAGTAGTATTCTCCAGGGATCAATATTGGGCCCATAGCTACTGAAAAGTTTCCTGAATGAGCAAGAAGTTGATATTAAATCCTGTGGATAAAATATTCAGTGGTGACATCATTAGCTCAGCACTAATGATGATGAGGACGCAGTGGTTGGATGACTTTGGCTTCCCCAAACCAAACAAATGCAAACGTCTCTGTCTCGGAAGAAAGAATATAGGTCAGGCTGGAAAGTGGGAGACGTGTCCTAGAAAGCAATGACTCAAATGGATGAGCTGCTCGTTTCTTTACATCCTTGCAAAGGGTTTCTCCTAGTCTAGCCCGTAGCAGAGACAGGCTGACACCATCCTGTGTCCTTGGAGGAGTGCGAGAGAGTGGGCAACTAGTAGTTGTGCTTTGTGGTCAGCTCTGGAGTCTCTTTTTGCAAAAGAGCACTGAGAGGTAGGAAAAGGAACACTGAAGACCCACAAAAAATTTTGGTAGGGAGTGGGAAGGTATTATTTTCTCAAGGGGGTTGCAAGAATATCAGTCTGTTAATTTATCAGAAAGAATATTGAGGAATGACTCAATGTCTGAGCATCTTCACGGGGTGAGAACAGCAGGCTTAAAGGCTCTTCAATCTGGAGAAGAAAAATAGAATAAGAATTAGTGGTTGGAAACCAAAGACAGATGAATTCATGTGAAAAGGGAGGCATGTAGAGGCTTTTTTATGGTGTGAGGGATTAACCACTGGAACAAACTTCCCGTGAAATAGAGGATTCTCCATTTCTTGGTACCTTCACATCGAAATGTGAGGTCTTTCTAGGCAACACGTTTTAGTTAAAACCACATAATTTGTTTCACTATAAGGGTAGGTGGGAGCAATGTAGTGGCCTGTGATGTATGGGAGGTGAGAACAGATGATCTAATGGTCCCTTCTGACCTTAAATGTTATGCATTTATATGATCCCTGAATGAAATGTCCTTGAACTTTCATTTTATGGCCAGATAAATGTCTGAGGAACCTGGGAAAACATGTGTAGTGCTTGCTGCAGGAGGTTATGCCCTTAATCCGTTGAAATATGGGCATTGGGGGCTGGGATGGAGCAATCCTCATTGCGCTCAGTAGGAATTCTGCTTTTCAAGCCCTCCATGAATTGAAGTGCTGCAGAGAGAGAGCTGGGTTTTGCTAGGAACTTCTCACTTATTCCATGATGAAACAAACAGCAGAGATATCTAAAGACAAATAGATATGCCTCAAAATAGTTGCCTATATCTCTGCCTGCTCGTTGGCTTTTTAGCAGCGCTAATTACACCCAAACCTTGAGAGCTGAGCTCTCCCAGGCGTCAGCTGAGCAGTAAGCTCTGCCTGGTTTTCTCTCATTTAATAAACCGAAAAATATATATTAAAGAGCTTGGAAAACGTCTGCTTCACTTTTTCTCCCTGGATCTTGGTTAACTCTTGATTGAAACACTCCGTAACGCTGTTGGTGGTGAATTCTCTGGAGAGGCAGAAGGATTGTAATAGCGCTGGAAAGTCCCAATTTTGTGCTTCTAGGCTGGGGTAGTGTATGCAGTCCAGGATCAACTGCGAGCAAAGGTTATCATGGCTCTCCCTGCCTCACATCTTAAGTTTTTGGTTTGCAGATTAACTGGCGTGACCTCATAACTCTCCAGCTGATGGTATCACTCCAATTGATGCTGCCTGCGGCAGGCTGCTGGGCTCGTGTCAGCTGAGATTTGATGGCACTGCACAGAGAATGACTTAAAAAAGGAGAGGAGGCGGTGATTAAAGGGAGACGTATGTAAAGGGGGTGTCCTAGTCCTTAAAGGGGGCTACAGGAGAGATGGGAGACAATCTTGGTCGGGGGATGTAGTGATAGGACGAGGGGTAACAGTTTTAAGCTGAAAGAGGGCAGATTGAGATGAGATATTGGGAAGAAATGTTTTCCTGTGCAGGGGGTGAGGCAGTGGCCCAGGGTGCCCAGAGAAGCTGTGGATGCCCCATCCCTGGAGGGGTTCAAGGCCAGGCTGGATGAGGCTTTGGGCAACCTGGGCTAGTGGGAGGTGTCCCTGCCCATAGCAGGGGGTTGGAACTCGATGATCTTTAAGGTCCCTTCCAACCCAAACCATTCTGTGATTCTACGAATGCTGTGGAGATGAGCCCTGCTGTCTTTGAATTGCCTCTCCTAATGTTGCCAGTTAAGATAGAAGCTAAAATAACAAATATGCACTCTCTGTGTAAATTAGGAAGACTGTCCTTGGGACTGTTGAGGAAAACTTTTTAATCACCTAAGGTTTGTTGGATTTACCCTTGGAGAGGGGAACATCGTGGAAAATAATCAGTGTATTTGGAGCAGTCAGCCAAGTTAGTGATCAGCACCGTCCAAAAGTGACCTGTCCTTATTTTAATATAATACTAAAAATCACACATCCAGGTGTTGGGACAACCCTCCTGAATTAAGACCCCCACTTACCGAGCATACGTAGTAAATTTAAAGAATATTGTGTTTTTAAATGGAATTTAGAAAAGAGCTAACCAACTGCAATTAAGAAGTGATAAAAACTAACGAATTATAGTTAGAAGGATGCGTCAAAGTAGATGGAACTAACATTTTGAACGGTATAAGTACACAATGTGACTGAAACTGGGTGTGCTAGCTTTGTGGAATTACCACCTCGCACCCATCTCTGCGAAGAGGTGAGCTGGGGTGTGTGGCACAGATTGGTGACATTATGAATGGCAGATGGATAGGAAGTGACCGTTCACCACCTCTGCAAAGATGAGAATTACAGGGCATGAAATTAAACTGTTGAAAATCAAACTCTGGACAAAGCAAAGGAGGTGATTCCTTCAAGCAGTGGGATCTGGACCTGTGAAACTCCCTGCCAAAGCACGTTGTGGATGCAAAAAGGTCAATGTGATGTCAAGGATAAGCTGGAAAATTAAAGATCTATTTGGGTTATGACATGGAGAAACATAAGACTCAGAATTTCCCCTGAATGAAAACAGCCAGAGTCTGGGCAGCTATTTGGAACATGTCACATATGCTTAATCTGTTCTTATGCTTTCTTTAGAGCCATAAGGCCATGGCTGAAGACAAGGAACTGGGTATGTGGAGTGTTGAACCCAACCAGTACAGCTGTTTTTGTGTGCTACTGCAGGGAATTTTAAATATGATCATAACCGAAGAAAAGGGCATTTTTCAAACTGTCCATCTGACATGATTTCTGTAGCTTGACAGTGCATCTTAACCCAGGGAGATGATGAGGGTATAAAGGTGGGATTTGGAGTGATGACAGGATTAAATCAATGGGAATTGACAACAAGGTGAGGGTCAGGATGGGACCATCTGGAAAGATGGTGGAACAAGGGGACCTGGAAAGTAGCCATCACCATTTAGAAACAACTCTTAACATCTCCCTGTGTGTTTTAACTGTTCACGCCTCCACCAGGAGCCTTCAAGTGATGCTGAACTTTGAGAAAGCCCATTGCAGTGACATAAATTCCATTAGAGATCCCAATTAAATCTATATACCGTCTTTACAGAGCCTGGGTAATGATCTATCCCTTGCTTAGCGGGCATGCCTCAGTAACCACACAGGCACCAGCTCTCATTAAGCCTGCACCGGCCCTGCATTAATTGTGACATGAGGCGCTCTATTTTGAAGGCTTTTGAACACAAACATTTAGCCAAACCTCATTTGTTTTACATTTATCAGACTGAAACACTTGACTGTGGGAGAAAGATTTAGCGGTAAATAAAGGGGATCTGAAGCTACCTGGACCTGTCAGGGAGAACCACAGATTGAACCACAGGCAGAGAAAGTTGGGCAGAGCTGATGGTTTGCAGGGTGGGTAAGAAGGTGTCTGGTTTCATCAGGCTTGGGTAAAAACACTTGACACTCCTTCCACACCTCTGAGTTGATGAACCGTGATTTTTACAAATTCCTAATGAATTCCCTGTCTTGTGCAGAGAGAGCACAAGATGGGATGCGCTGTTGCTATCCCAGTTGAGGAAGAGTTTTGCAGTCTTAGGAAAAAACAAGAGTAAATTTGGAGGAAAACTGGCTGAGATTCAATGCCAAAACCTCTGGACATGTGCTCTTCAGTCTCCAGGTTGTCAGCTGTACTTGTAGTAGGGTCGCGTGTCCCTAGCTTCTCCTTGAGCATTGATGCTTTTGGAAGAAGAGTCATTACGGCGTGGTAGGCTTCTTTGAAGAAGAGACAGCACAGGGTGTAGGCTGAGAGTTGTGAAGGGGGAACCTGGGAAGCTGCCAAGCCTTTGAGAAAAGGACTGAGATAATCTTTGTTATCCGAGTGACTGGTCCTTTGTACATAAAGCCAGAACAGAGAGCAAGAATGAGCTTGGATGCAGCAAAGCACGAGGGCTGTATTTACAGAGCAGATGGTGAAAGGCACTTGTTCAAACACCGTCCGTGTCGTTCCACGAGTTCTTCTGAGTTCCTGGAAGTTTTCTAGCTATGCAATATAGTGGATTTCCTTTACCAGTTATTAAAGAAAATGCATTTTGTGTTGTGACTGGTTATTCTGGTGCTACAGTTAGGAAGAGGGGGAACCCTTGTACGTTGTAAATGTCTCCATCTGACCTGGCTGTCTGGACTCCTTTATCTTCAGTGGATGGACAATAGGCACATCTAGGGTGTGATTTATCTCATCCCTAGGTAGACATCTAAAACAGAGAGCAGACAAATCCTGCCCTGCAAAAGGTCTCTCTTTCAGCAGAGCCTGAGTTTCCAGCTTAGACTTTGGCTCTGATACTGCAGACAGACTTTGGCAAGAGGGCAAACCGCTTGCTTTGCATACCTCCCGTGACAGAGCTGTTCCCCACAACCTGCAAGACTTACAGCCTTGATGGATCAGAAGTGAAGCCCAGCATGTTTTACAGAGAGGACACCTGACTTGGGGGTGCAAAAAAAAATGTGCTGATATAGGAGCACCGATAGCACTCTCATTGTGAGAGCATCTGATGGGAACTACAATCTTTAAGGTCCCTTCCAACCCTAACCATTCTGTGATTCTACAATTCTACAAACTGACATCTCCCAACCTTACCCCAAAGGCTTCGGGGGCTATTGCCCCAGAGCAATCAAATCTTTCTGTATCTCTCCTTGCTTTACCGCTGTTTGTGTGAGTGGTACGTGATCATGGCTGGACACCTCTCACCAAAGATGTGCAGGACAGATCAGGACAGCAAAGAAGAGAGGAGGAGAAGCAGCACACACACAGCTGTAGGTAGGAAGCCCTTCGTGAACAAGTCTATTTGGGCAGGTAATTTACTCTGCCACGCAGGGGGACATTGACCCCCCCAGTTTAATTATTGTGTCGTTTGTCCTTGACAGCTACTGCTGCTTCCAATTAACTCTCCTTAATTAACGCCTCCAATTTTCCAAGTACGTTAAGCATGGATTTACTGGGAAGAGTGCTGCAATGAAGAGGAAAAGCTTGGGGGTGTCTAATGAGAAATGACATTCCCCGTCCCAGTGGGACTGGCAAGTTATTTACTTATCATGCTGGAGTGGCAGGCTGGAATCAAACCCAGATCCTCATCTCTGTCCCCACAGGAGCATCTCCTCTCTCCCATCAGTTTTACATCCATCTACATGTGCGTGAGCCCTTTTTCTTACCGGTATAACTAAGATGTGCTTCAGCTCCCTGGGCTTTTCTTTTCTGTGTTCCTGCTTTTTTGCTGAGTTGTGGATGAAGCACAGGATCTCAAACATGACAGAGAAATTCAAGGTCCCTTTGTCCATAATTCAGTCCAAATTAAAACTGGCATCTTGGGATGCCCTGCAGGTGACCGAGCATCCTCGCTGACTCTGTTAAGGGTACAGAATCTTGTTCCACCAGTGGTCTCTTAGGTGGTTTTTTTTTTCCTTGCTCTATTTTATAAATTGTATTGTCATGAACACTCTATTCAAGGCTTTGAAATCAAATAAGCTCCTCTCTTAATCTTTCTGCAGTTTTTTCAGGGCTGGCTGAGTCTTGAAAGATAGCAGCATTCACAGAACCCACATGGCTTGACAGAGTCGCTGTTCAATGTTTTGGAAATGTATCTTTTGACTGTTGGGAAGGAAATTGGCTACTTAAGATGCCTTTTTGTACATTTAAATTAACTTAGTCCATCAGACTGAATAAATCCTGCCTCTGTATTAACATCCAATTATAACAGCAGAGATTGAGCAATGATTCACGTTTTGACCAGAATGTTGGCAGTTTAAGGGGGGAAAAAAAAAAAAAAAAGTAATGTATATTAAAAAAAAAGTCAAAAATGGGAGCCAGAAAATTATGACTGAACATATAGCAGGAGATTTTGTGAGTATATAATGGCAGAAGCGAGAGCCAAATTTCTAACAGGATTAGCTGTTACTGTCTGTCAGATCCAAAAACCTCAATCATTTTGTTTTAAATTGCTTTCTGTAACTCATTCATACTAGAAGTAGAGGGTGGAATTGAGACTGGGAGCTGGAGAAGCTCGAGTTTGGAATTTAGGCTGGACCAGAGGTTAGGATGGTCCCTGTGTTGTGTGAAAAGCCCTGAAGCTGTATATAGCACGTGAGCTCTGAACTGTAGAGCAGTTTGTAGATTTTGACAGATTTTTCAAGATGTCCTTGTGAGCCAGAAACTCATGAATGATTTCTTTGGAGACCTGTGAATGAAGGTGTCAAAGAAGAGAAATCTCTCTTACAATCCTGCTGCAGCTATGGAAGCTGGACCTAGAATCATAGAATCACAGAATGGTTTGGGTTGGAAGGGACCTTAGAGATCATCGAGTTCCAACCCCCTGCCATGGGCAGGGACACCCTCCACTAGACCAGGTTGCTCTTTGTTTTCTTGCTTTCCTTGAGAAAGACATCAGATTCACTTACCCTTTGTCTGACCATGGCTTTGGGGTCGCACCTCACTCACATTCTGGAAATCCCATGGTGGGCTGGCTTCTCTGGAAATGCTGCCTGCCTTGGAGATGATCAAAGATCATCTGTCCCTCTGGTCTTCTACAGACAGAGCCTTGGAAGCACAGCAGTGTGTGGACAGGGATCTACAGGAACCTTACCTTCATTTCTTCCATATTTCAATGAACCCAAAGTCTAAATGGTTTAGACCACTTAGGTTGCCCAGGGAGGTGGTAGATGCCCCATCCCTGACAATGTTCAAGCTCAGGTTGGATGAGGCTCTGGGCAACCTGATCTAGTAGAAGATGTCCCTGCTCACTGCAGGGGGTTGGACTAGATGACCTCCATGGTCCTTTCCAACTGAAACTATGCCATGATTCTATGATTCCATGATTCTATGATTCTAAATATGTTGTACATAATAACTTAGTGTTCATTAATCAGGTCTTCCCTGGATTTCTTTCATAAACTTACTCAGATGCCTTAAGCACACATCTTCAAAGATATATCACCTACTTCAGCTGCCTGAGACCTCACTTCCAGCTTCAGCTCTCATTGATAAAATGGGGATATGTGCTTCATCACATAGGGGATGTAAGCCCTTAAAACAACATCAGTCTCTTCTTACATCCATATATTGCTCTACCACTGTGAGGCCAAAATATCAGTTAAGCTGTGACCACTGCAGGAATATAAATGACTCAAACCTGGCTCATAATGCCACAAAATGAAAGTCACCTTGCTTTTGTTAATGCTTTGTCTGCCGAAACCCTGCTTCTATTTCCTGCAAAATGTGGAATCCAAGTTCCATGGGGTTGGGAAACGACCTTGAAAAGTTTGTTAGACCTTTCAAGGATGGAGAAGGGGTGGAAGAAGTAATCACAGCCTGGTTTCCAATGGAGATTTCAACCTTCAGTGCTGTCTAGTCCCTTCATCGCGGTGAATAATGACAAGGCACGGTAATTGGGAGGCTACATGGACTGCTCTTTTTCAGATATTTTCAGGGCAGCATAAAAAGCTGACTGCTCCCAGGGGGCACGGTCAGTTCTCAAAAACTTTCAACTTGGAAAGCTGAGCTGAATTAATTACAGTTTATGTTCCAAAAGAAAATAAGACCTCTGATGTGCCTTATTTGCTTGATGTTCTTTTTCTTTTCAGCTGACAACCCCTAGGTGGCTTTCCTTTCAGTCGCAGCTCCTTTGTTTTTTGGGGGGTTTTTTTGTAGTTTCTCTCTTTATTAATTAGAAGGTCTGACACTTACAGCCCAAGACATTTACCAGCATGGTACAATTTTAATTAACCTCGCAATAAAGCTACTTGAGGTGAACTCATAAAAGGTCTCATATAGCAGGAATAACATATGGAAATGGTGACACAGGACAACAACTACTCTGGTGTGCTTGACAGGGTGTGGGTTGAAGCTTGGTGCAGGCTCATAGTGCATAGCTGTGCTCGCTGGGACAGTGACACAACCAAGGTGTGCTCCTACACAACACACAAACTACATCCCATAGAGACCCAGTACCCTAAACACACTGAAAGGGAAACATTTCTGCAAAGATGAAGATCTGGATTCCCAGTAGGCTCCTCCTGCCTCTGAAAGGAGCTTGGATATCCTTTGATGGCTAGTTAAATAATAATAATAATAAACCCTACAGAGACTGATTTTTATCAATGCTTTTTGTAGCAATTTACGAAGAAATAGCAAATTTCCGTCCTCTGGGACTTCTTTCTTGTACATATATCATAGCCACAAGTGGATTTGGACTCAGAACATTCAAACCCAACATCATTAAATGCTGGCAAAGTGCATGTTCTAATCTAAACTTCTTAAGCAAGGCTCACTTCTGTAAGATAGATGTAAACTAGCTCAGAAACTGAGGTTTGGAAAAACAATCTACAGCTAATGAGGAGAAATCGAGCAGCACCATATGTTAAACTGAGGGTAGTTTGGATAGGAACTGCATAGCCAATCCCAACTGTGTTCACAACCTTCTAATTACAAAGAGGAGATTGCACAATCGGTTGCATCTGGATTGAGGAACAGCAGATTTCGTGTCTTTCAAAATGGAATTATCTGCCTCTTCTGCAAGTACTCTGATGTTCAGAGTGCAGATGTGGTCAAGCCAGATATGATCAAGGAAAAATAATTCACAATATACTCTTCTCAGGTGGAAATAACTGGTGAGAATGGCCAACAAGAAATTATAAGGTCTCCACCCCTTGAGAGCTTCTTGTAAAAGATTGGATATCTTTTTGAAAGCTTGATTCAACAAAGACTATTGGGTTCGATCTGCATCTGATTGGGTGAAATCCTGGAGCATACGATGTGTATTTGATGAACAGTTGGTATCTTCTTGATCTGAAAGTTAAGGAAGTTGGAACAATTGCAATCATGGCCAAGCCATCTTACCTTTGAAACTTTTTGATACAGAAGTTTGAATGACTTGCTCCCTGTTTTGATCTTCCCATTTTCATTGCTCTGTGGTCTGTCCTGATTATGTTATTATGCTCATTTTAAGAAAGGTGTTTGGGGTTTTTTGTGGTTTTTTTTTTTCTTCACATTCTCCCTTTTTCATTAAAAGCTTTCAGTAGCCGCAGCTGTTTTATTTGGGTGACTTGACACAGGTAATGGTGCAATAGTAAATAAATCCCATCATATTTCTATTATCTGAAGTATTCAAAAGCTGATGCCACCTGCCAGAGGTAAAAATACAGATTTTCAGCTTTTGTTCACAGACTATCAACAACCATGTGGAGTGTCTCTATAGGGCTTAGGAAGACAATTTCTGATACAAACATAAAAGGTCTTCATAAATAGCAGAAATTTTACCTGATATACATTTATGTATAAAAACCACTTCTTGGTTCATTTACAGATGCAATAAGAATGAATCTTAATCTGTCCCTTCACAGCTCCAACTCACTTGCATGTTGCACCAAGTAAAAAAGTGTCACTAGGATCCAGGTGTATTCTCTTGTCATTTGTCATGTGTAACAGTTCCACAGTTTATAGTTGGCACTTGTCAATGGTGTTTCATCGGGATGATACCACGCTATAACGTCTGAAGGAATAAACTCTCCCTGCTGACATGAGCTGGGGTGAAGGCACTGGCAATTGACTGCATGTTATAGGAGCTCTCTGAAGCTTATTCAATGGAAAAAAACCTATCACATCACTGAGCCCGAATTGTATGTTTGGCTTCAAAAGAAGTAAGGGGCTTAAAAAAACCTAGGAATAAAAGGGCTCTGGTCCATTAGACAGGAGGTCAGGCTAGATGGCTGCTTCTGTCTTTGAATCTCTGACTGAAATACTTTAATTAAAAAGGAAGAAAGAATGAAAAAAAAAAAAAGATAATAAAATGCAGTATTTTGGCAGTAGATGGGTGTTTCAGGTCCACCTCTAATGTCATCTGAGCTGCAAAGTCAGGGTGACAGCAAACCGAGTCCATACCCAGGCTGGTAGCCTTTGTCCTCCTCCTGCTGGGAGCCACCTCTGTGGGGACAGGACAACTGATGGGTGGAAAGATGTACGGGCAATGGGGACCAGTGGTGGTGTGAGAGGCCATGGGAGGGAGACAAAGATATCACGAGATCTCAATTTTCATAGAAAGCCAGAAAACAACAGGGTCCATAACCAGAGTGTAAGATAACGTGGAGATCCAGTGAGTTGAACTTGCTGCAGATCACACATCGTGTCATTGTCTCAAGGTCCCAGGTCACCACAGCCAGCACACAGCTTGCCTGATTTACTGGTTCTCTGTAAAACTGTGCAAGGTGGGTCATCTGGCCATGAAACTGTTCAAGTGGGGTCACCTGGCAGTGGGGAAGAGGGGGAGGCCACAGGGGAGGTGCTGATCTGAACAGGGGTTGCACCAAGTTGCAATCTGGAGCAATCCGCAGCCACATCCATCCATTTGCTCCACTCCTGCTGAGCTCTGCAGGGATGTCCCTGTAGGAGGACAGGCATCAGGGGAAGAGGACAGGGAGGATGACACCTCCACTGAGTCATTAAGGGCATCGCAGAGCCCTATGAAAAGCCTGACAGGTTGTCCCCTTTCCTCCTGCAGCTCACCCGGGTACCCGTGGAGTCGTGTAGCCAGTACGAGACCTGCAGCGAGTGCTTGGGCTCTGGTGACCCTCACTGTGGATGGTGTGTTCTTCACAACACGTAAGTACCTGCTGACATCTGTCACTGTCCTTTTCAGCCTTCCAGTGCTTAAAGGGGGCTACAGGAAAGATGGAGGGGGACTCTTTATCAGGGAGTACAGCAGTAGGACAAGGGGTAATGGCTTTAAGCTGAAAGAAGGGAGATTTAGATTAAATATTAGGAAGAAATGTTTTCCTGTGCGGGTGGTGAGGCAGTGGCCCAGGTTGCCCAGAGAAGCTGTGGACGCCCCATCCCTGGAGGGGTTCAAGGCCAGGCTGGATGAGGCTTTGGGCAGCCTGGGCTAGTGGGAGGTGTCCCTGCTCATGGCAGGGGGGGGGGACTCGAGGATCTTTTAGGTCCCTTCCAACCCAAACCATTCTGTGATATTATGATTCCCCCAGACATCTTCCCTCAACAGCTGTGATAAGACACAGCAGAGCTGCAAAATGCTGTCTCAGTCACTGGCTGAGGCAGGTGAGCCAATGAGTCACCCATGCAGCTCCAGCAAGGTCTCAGGGACTTTCTTGGAGGGGTCTTTGTCTAACCAAGAAGCATTTTTTTGGAAGACAAAGGAAGAGAAGGGTGGTAGAGACTTTTCAGATCTCCTCAACTGCCTGATTACACCAGGAAAGCGCCTGTCTACCCTGATGCACATTGAATCAAACCCTCCAGCAGCTCTTCTCTGGGTGACAATTACCTTCTTGTTCCCATTGCTTAAGGCGGTTTGGCTCTGACTAGCAGCACAGCTTAGACACTTGTCTCAGCACCTCCAACTTTCCACCACTGATCTGAACCTCTCCTCTTTCATGCTTGTCATGATCTCCACTGCCCTTAGAGAGCAACCAGGTCCCTGTAAGCATCATGGGGTCCACTCCAGGTTAGATTTCATTGCTTTGTATGCTCACTATGGGAAAATGTTGATCCTTAAATTGAGTGTTTGTCCTGTGTGGGTCAACTCAACTATGCCAAATGAGTAGAAATGAGCCAAACTGCTCATTCAGCTCATCTGGCCAGGATGCTGGGCAAATTTGTCTGTATCCACATCCTTGGGCTTCTGTATAACAGGCCAGGAAGGGACCTCGTTTCACCATTTCATTATTCAACAGTACTGCCTTATCCAGTGCCTTGTAAGGAGCAGCGGATCCAAGTGTCCTCAGGACTGGGAGATTAGTTTATTGGCTTTGTTTTCTGTAGGCTTTTTAATGATGCTCTTGATCTTGAAGTTTCCTCTCTGCAGCCATCACTGCCAGTGACCTCCTCCTGCAGAGAGCCCTCTGCCAACGCGGTGGAGAGGAAGGTGGCAGGTCAGCCCAGCTCCTGGCAGTGAGTGGCAGGGTGGTCTCCTTTGCCAAGAACCTCTCAGCAGAGACAGCGGCTGGAAAATGCATTGGGTCTGTCTAACCGAACATCTCCAGCTGAGCACGGCTCTGCAGGGTGCTGTCATTCCAAGTCTCACGGTGTCCTTGGCAGGGATGGAGGGTTTTTCTGATGGATCCTGCTATTACAGTGTGCCTGTCTTCTCCTGCTGAGTTGACCTCTGAATTCCTCCTGTTGCGTTGTAAACAGTCCTGGTGGAGACAGTGACCCAGTTGAAGCAATCCTCTTTGTTACCTCTCCTTTCTGGAACAGAAGAAAAGGGAACAAACCTATAGAGTATTCCAGCATTCTGTGGATGCTCTTGAGCTTGTGTGACCCTCATCCAAAGCCACGACAGTCTGCTTAATTTCAGATCAGATCTAGGTGACTGGTCCCAAAACCTGTCCAAAAACTTGACTCAGGCTCTGGAATTAAGGGGATCCTTGGCAAACCAGTCCTGAGTTGTGGTCTGGTAGGCATGAAACTTTCACCCTGCTGACCTGAGGATATTAGAAAAAATGTTTTCCTGTGCGGGGGGTGAGGCAGTGGCCCAGGTTGCCCAGAGAAGCTGTGGATGCCCCATCCCTGGAGGGGTTCAAGGCCAGACTGGATGAGGCTTTGGGCAACCTGGGCTAGTGGAAGGTGTCCCTGGCCATGGCAGGGGGGTGGAACTGGATGATCTTTAAGGTCCTTTCCAACCCAAACCATTCTGTGGTTCTATGTTTCTATATTTCCAATTGATACACAGCTATAGTATGTTTCCATCTCCTCTTATCCTGCATCCATCCCACAGAGCACTGTGTGTTTTGCTGTCAGTGGAGGGACAGCACAGACTATGTGCAGGCAAACAGGCAAGGATGAATTTGGCAGTTGATTGTACCACAACAATGCTGGATATTTCATCTCATACTATCCAGGGCCAGTGGCAACAGGCAATCAATACATCCAGCAATAAATCCCCCAAAAGAGAGAAAAGGGGCAGAGATGACTACAGATTGCCCAACAGCTCATTGAGAAGGAATGTCAGAAATGTGATGGCTGGTGACAAGTGAGGGTGAAAGCATCAGCTCAATTAGAACAGGAAACCCCTGTACAAACTCGGATCTGCAAGGGGAAATTTGGCCTCACAGTCTGGACCTGGTTGACGGCGGGATCCCCACATCCTCCTCCCTCTGGTCTCTTAAGCTCTGTTCTTTATCTGAAAAAGAAGCACCTCGTATTTATGTACCTTGCAGCAGGGTCACTGAGATTAATTCCCTGTGGATTTTTTTTTTTGAAGCAGTTGGAAATCAAATGTTACCAAATCCCACTCCAGTTTGTTCCTTCCCCCTAGTTTCCACTGCACTCAAGAAATCTGACTTCCAGGACCAGTTTGGAAGGGATTTTCTGTGCAGCCTCAGGTGTTCCTATCTGCTTCTCAGTTACCTCATCCTTACAGGTAGCCCTGAGAGCAGAGGAACCAGTTGCATCCCATCCAACAAGGATATTCAGGGTAAGAGTGCCATAATGCTGAGGCCCTTATTAGCACTTTTTGCACATCAGAACCCCTTAAGATTCATTAACAGACTTTTCCTCAAGTGGGATGCATCCTCAACAGGTCTCTGGGGACATTTCTCTTCATGAGTGTTAACCCTTCCCTCTCCCCTCCCAGTCAAGAATCCCGGGGGCTTTCCAGTGCACGGCTGAATCCAGCCATGCTGATGGGGGAGCTGGTTTTTTTGGAAGGGATGGGAGACGCAATCAGGCTGTGAAAGACCTGGGAAACCAGATTGCCAGAAAGATCTGAGACGCAATCAGGCTGTGAAAGACCTGGGATAGACTGGTACTGGAAACCAGATTGCCAGTGGGCAAAGCCATGCCTTTCACTCATCTTTCTCCTCCCAGTATAAACCATCAAAAGGACACTGGTAGACTGGGAGATGGGTAAAACCAGACAGATGGGGTACTGCATCCATATTTTTTCCGTCTCCCATGTGCTCTCTCTTATTTTGGGATTTGCACTTTGAGGGCTGATGCAGACCCTTTTCCCCAGACCCCCCATTTCCAATCTATCCTCAGCTCCCGCCACCGTGAGAGGTCTGGGGACGCCTGGGGACGGCTCTCCATCCATCGTCTCACGCCAAAGCTGGGCTGTCTGCACGGAGGGCGATGTGCCAGGGCTCAGGAATCGATTTCCACGGCTCCTCTGTCCTAACCTTACACCGAGAAACTCGAGTCCACCGAGACAGAAAGAGTCAGACAGACTCACAGACGGCTGCAGGAGAAAGGGAAGGGGCGGGGAGGAGATTGATTGGCTTCTGCCCCAAGAAGAGCTGATATAGAGCAGGTCACCGGAGCTTTTTGTCTCCATATCTTTCGCCCCGATCTTGCCCCCCGCCCTCCCTTTCACTGCAATAGCTCTGCTCCCCTCCTGGGCTCCGTTCAAGCCTCTTTAGGCAGCGATGAATCATTTAGTTGGTGTAAATTGAAAATGTGGCGCTTGCTTGCTGCATGGGTCTCCAGGGGTGGGCGAAGGGTTGGGGAGGGGGAAGGAACTAGGCTGAAAAAGCTAATAGCTGGCATGGAGGCACTCGGTGCCTTGCTGCAAGGTCACAGCAATGTCACCAGCCCAAATGGGAGGGGGGCTGCAGAGGGATGAGAGACTAGAGCAAAGTTTTCTCCAAGCCTGAAATGAATTGCAGCTTCCTTCTGTGTCGGATGCAGCAGTGTCCAGAGATGCCACCCAATATCTGACCACCCCTCTAAACCCCTCCGGCAAGTTTCTTCTGTCTCCATCTGTATCCAAACTATTTATTACCTGCCTCCACCTCTTTTCCCCCTCCCGTGCAGATCGGCAGAGATGGCTGAGGCTCTTTGTCCCCAGAGAAGGGACAAACCCTTATGCAGCTGAACGAGCCCTCACTATCCCTTCCTGGCCCAGTACCAGCTCCAGAGCAGACATGATCCTTGTGCACATGGTGACCATGCAAGTTTTCAGCCCTGCACACTGTCTCTGGGTTGTGCTTAACTCCCCAGCTGCCAGCAGGATGGATATTTGGGGCAGAAATGGATATCTGGGGTAGAAGTATGCCCAGGGAAGCTGTGGATGCCCCATCCCTGGAGGGGTTCAAGGCCAGGCTGGATGAGGCTT
>NW_010145982.1:0-2396 GCF_000699245.1 Pterocles gutturalis | reverse complement strand
GGGAAAAATAACACTTTATAAAGGGGGAATATGCTGATCTTGCTGGGTACAGAAGGGACCTGTCCCAGGCTCTGCTGTGTTAGCCACCAGTCCTAGATTTTGGCTGTTCTGCCTCATTTCATGCTCACATAGCCTCTGTCTAATTCTGGGATGAACAGTTGAACACGCGCAAGCTGTCCACAAGGGAGGATGCAGCCCCCAGGCACCAGCCTCCTTCTGCTCTGGGAACTGTCCTTGCTGTTATGGGGAGTCCTTGGCCAGCAGGTCATTAGTCACAATCAGAGATTAAAATAGTCCCATTTTCTGGGAGAACTTGTTATATTTCAAAACTTTTTTTTTTCCAGCTTGTAGTGGGCCAATTATTTTTTTTTTTTTTTTTAATAAGAAATGTTCTTGAAAGCCATTTTGGAAGGGGCTGATATCATTTACTAATTGGAGAATGATTCATTTAGAACTCAGAAGTTCTTCTTATGGGATTTTATTGCAGGTTTTAGGAAGCTGCTTAAAATTTCAAAATAAAAAGTCGTTCTAAAGTGAAGCTTTTTTTTTTTTTTTTTTTTTCATTAAAATGAAACATTTGGGCATCTGTGATTTCTTTCTCCCCCAGAAGTCGTTACCAGCTCTAGAGACTGAGCAAAACAGGATGCCAACAAACACTGTTGGTCTAGAGGAACTGACATTTGCTGTGGAGGGAAGCGGGTTTGTTTAAACATCCCCAGTCTGTCCTACTGTGGAAGTAGCAGATCCAGGAGTTGGCTCTGCTCTCTGCCCTCCTCTGGTCTTCTGCTGAGGAGCTGCACACATACTTTGTGTGTCCTTCTGGCACCTAAGAACCTCACCTAGGGACCTGAACTGGTCCCATTGGCTTTGCACCCCAGTTGCACCCCAGTTTGCAGAGCATGTGCCAGGACAGGCTTCCCCACCCCATGGGAATAGGATGCAGTGTCCTGACCCCACAAATAAAGCAATGCCAGAGGGTTCTCAGATATGGGACATACCAGCCACCTTCCTGGATCCCTTTGGTGGGCTCTGGGTTAGTCAAGGGGTGACCAAAATCTGCTATGCCCATGGCTGAGCTGCCCATGGATTAACTAGATAGCTGCAGCGGCAGAGATGGTGTTTATGAGACACTTGAGAGATTTTTGTTTTCCCCACCAAAGGACAGCCCTGTTCATGAGGGTTTTATGTTGTCTTCTGGGAGCAGACACCTACCCCAGTATCTGACAAGTTGCCCTCCACGTCCTCCTGCTCTCCAGCTCTCCCCCTCTGCCTTGGATACTTGTGTACCCAGAAATTAAATTATCGTTCTCATTTCTAACATGATATGGAAGAAAAAAGGCACTTAAACAAGTTGTTTTCTAGAGACTGAGGCATTAGTGTAGAGGGGGAGGGAGGTTTATTATCCATACTCAGACTCATTGCCAGACCAGGAAAAAAAAAAGTTCCAAAGTGCATCTCCCCGCTGTCTCGTCTCAGCAGGTAACCTGATGCGATGCTGCTTGCAGAGGCGCATTGATCGTTCCCTGGCTTTAACTTTCTTGGTCAAAGTCTTCTGAATCACTAGAGAGTCTCAGGTAACCTAAGCCACCTACAGATGCTGCAATAAGACCTTTTTTCAAGGGTCTTTCGCTTGCTTGACTTTCTGCCCTCTGAAAGACTGGGACTGTCTTTCAGGCTGAGGGTTTGGGTTTTATTTTTCTTTCTTTCTTTTCCCCTTCACTTCCTCTCTTTTCCTCTACTCGAGCAGGGGAAGGAGGATATTTCAAGTGCTGCATGAGGAAGGGGTATGGGAAGGGCTGTATGGCTCAGGGACCCAGCAGGCCAGGAGGGTGGAATATCACACCCAGTCCTGTGCCCCTCTGAGCTCTAACAGATAGGGAAAAAAGAGTGATTTACAAATTCCTGCAGGTGCTTGTGATCTTACAGACCCTCAGCTTCCATTACAAGAAACAAGTCTCAGCTGTCCCTGAGTACTCCCCGTGCTGTTTCACCCCAGGGTGTAAACTGGAGTAATTTGCAGGTGTTTTGCATTTGCCTGGAAGGATGAATAAGTCTTAGCAATCATGCTTGGGACTTTTTTATATAGGAAAAGCTTTCTGTATCCTTTCGTGCCTTGGCGTCATCTTGCTATGGGCCAGCTCTTGGTGCCTTCAAAGACCTAGGAGACCCTCTACATGTCAAAGGTACATGATAATTGTCCTAAATTTCATGAAGGTGGATCAGCCACGTGAAGAGCTTCCAGCTCAAACCTTACGTTGCCTTGGAAGCTTGTAGCTGTCTGGGCTGATCTTCCCCATCAGAGGGGAAGCTTAGAGAGATTTCAGTTGCTGTGGTCAATACCCCGTGTGTCTGAGGTGTTTGGGGGCATTTCTCATTGCAACAGGAGATTGCTAGAT
>NW_010145981.1:29870-35150 GCF_000699245.1 Pterocles gutturalis | reverse complement strand
TATATATATATATTTTTTTTTTTTTTTTGTCAGGGGAATGTCATGCTTTCTAGTAGGACCTTACTTGAGGGCAAAAGCCAACAGCTCAAATCTTATAATTTTTCACATCTTTTTCGTTCCCAGCCTCTGTTTCTGTAAAGATGGCTGTGGCACTCCTTCCCCAAGCTCCTTCCTTTATCCCATTTTAAACAACTGAACTTGTTTTGAACCTCATGTTTGTTCACGTTGCAGGAAACAAATTGGAGGAAAGTTGTACAGCTGTAGTATCAAAACTAGTCTGTGCCAGCTATTTCAAAAGGAAAAGGGAACAGAAATAAGCAAACAAAATTCAATACATATTCATAGGCTAATTTTCTCATGAGAGACACATTCACCCTGCCTTTGAAACTAAGAAGGTAGATGAAACCTGAAGACTAAAGCTGATCAGTTTGTCAAGCAGGACCCACTCTGGGGGTACCATAGGGCTGAGTGCTTGGCTCTCTGCATTGAATTCCAGATGCCTCATCACCCAGGGCGTCGTTACCAGATGCCTGTGGCAGGACTTGGGTAATATCTCTGAGAAATGTGCTATGTATTGACCTACATGGGAGACAGAAAACTGGACAATTCCTACTTCATGATAAGATGTCACATCACATGGTGATATTATGCCACCATCCCCTTTAATGCTGGATCACAAGAGCACTCTGTGGAAATGCATAGCCACCTGTTTGTTTTTTTTTTTCCTTATTTTGAGTTGTGTCCCATCCTTTCTTCTATCTGCTGCTTCTGCAACAAGTTTTATTTCCCTGCATGCTTTTAGGTGCATTTCTAGTGCCTCAAATTATGTGTATGCATGCATGAGAATGTATGTATGTAGATTTGGACTGGTGGGGTGGGCCCTGTGTATGTTCTGTGCACAAAGAAATCTGGATAGTTTATTATTACTTTTGTATGTTATACTCAAGTGTAATGAGCACTTTACAGATATGTAAACAGATACCTATGCAAAAAGCTTCTAAACAAAACTCATTTAAGACAATGCGCGGCAGAGAGACAAGGCAGCAGAAAAAGTCTGGGAGAAGAGAGGGCAAGGAGAATGGAGATCAAATCGTATTGGGGGAGTATAGTTTTTATATCCTTAATGGAGGGGTTTATTTGAGTTACAAGGCCTGAAATTGCTTCTGAGCAGGTGCTCAGAAATACCCTTCTATGGCCTCAACAGATACAGGTAATGCACGCTTTGCTGTTGACAGTTAAATTTCTTTTTAAAGCTAGGATAAGTTTGCTAATGAGTATTCTGCTGATCTGTTTTTCTTTGCACTTAGGAAAACTCGGTGCACAATAGCATCCAAGATTCCCGTGCCCTATCTGCCCCCACCCCCCATATCTACAGACACATACCCCTGCGCCAAGAAGGATCCGGCTCTTGCAGTGCTGGCTGAGGGAACGAGGGATGTTGCCATCTAGTGGGTATTTATCAGGCAGAAAAACACACCTCGTACCCACGGCCGCAAAGAAAATTCTGCCTCAAATCGGCAAGCGTGGATGCACACATTTGAGGGAAATGGAACTGCCTCTCAGGCCAGCTTTCTCCAGGAGGACATGGAACATTTACGTACTCACTCAGCCTCCTTCAGGTCCTACGTCTGTGTGACAGGATGCTTTGGGAGGCAGGGGTACTCAGCAAAAAAAAAAACAAACCCTGAAGCCTTCTTTGCCCCTCTGTTAGGGGCCAGGACCCCTGACATGTTTCCCCTTTTTTATGCCTGGACAGGAGTGTACACATGACTGCAAAAATGGTGAAGGGTGGAATTCATCCTCGCCCCCCCCCTTCAAAACTCTGTCTCCTTTCTCTGCAGCAGGGCCAGGCAGGCACCTTTCTATTGTTCCAGCTCATCACTAGAGCCTTTGTCATGAGAGGACTTTTGCAGTTAGTATTGAAACAGAGAAGGGTTACTCGTACACAGGCGGCTGGCGCAATCTTATCTGTCAGCCCCACAGAAATGAGGAATTAAATAGTAATAATCATCATCATAATAAAATTAGCCCTTTCTTTCTTTAGAAACCTCCATTTGCAGCAGTTGCGCTGGAAGCGGTACCAGGTCCCGGAGTGCTCAGTGGGGTGACACCCTCCCGCTCCAATCTGCCTCATATTAACGAGCTGCTTGACTGGGATGTGATGCTGGCCGAGCCAGCAGCTGCTTGGAGAGTGCCGTTACAGAGAATTAGCCGAAAGTTTATTCTTAGCTCTTCCTCTTCAGCTCCGGCAACATGTTCAACAGCTTGTGCATTTTGTAATGCCTCCTTTCATCGCCATGACAACCATTAAAACTTAAGGTGTGTACGACTTTGCACGCTCTTCATGCTGCAGGCTGCTGGCAAAATGAAACCCTCGGTCTGCGCCGCTGCTCATTGCTGTGGATTCGAAGGGCCACAGTGTTCTGGGGAAGGCAACTGGGAACATGTGTTTGCAAAGTACTTTAGGCACAAGAGTGTGATTCAGTGTTTTAAGAGAGATGGTGAATCTGATTTTTCTACCTAGCTAGTCATCCGAGCTGCGGTAGAGGAGCTGTTGCGTCTGGCTGAGTTGCTTCTCCTCTTTCACATTTTCCTGAACCGGCTTTGGCAGAGACCATACGTATTGCTACCTCATAAAATTCAGCCACAAATAGTTTGCAAGGAGTCGGGTAATGGGGAGGGCAATAAGAGCTGCACGATCACAGGTAGATTGATAGGATGTAACCTGGTGCTGAGAAACTACCACTTTCTACCAAATGGCAGATTAAGGATCCATTTCCCCCTTGAAAGAACTTGCTTTTATACCCGAGTTACTCACTACAAGCAGTATGATTTCCCATTCAGCTGGTGGCTGTACAAGTGTACCTCAAAAATTAAAAAAAAAGAAAAAAAAAAAAAAAGAAAAAAATGAAAAAAAAAAAGTGGACTACCTGAGGGCTGAACCCTCAAAATGTCACTTGGGTAAAGTGTCACTGAACCCCTGTATAGCTTTAAATCACCACTGTGCGTATAACCAGCCTGGGTTTGGCTGAAGGAGTTGCATCAGCCTAGGGCTGTTGCCTGCAAAAGCAGACCCTGCTTTACACTGAAATCTTTCATAGTGAAGCCATTTTTCCCTTCTACGAAACAACTTTGCTGTGAATCAAATCCTGCAGCCACTAATAACTGTCCCTACAGAGAAATCCTACAGAATGGAAGAGGCTTGAAAGCTATAGGGGTTTATAGAAATTAAATTGGATTCTATAGAAATTACTCTAAATAGCCACTTAATTTAATAAAGGATGCTACCCCTTCTGTAGAATTTTCACATCATATGATAACTCTGAAGGGAGAATAATATTCCTGCAAATAGAATTGTTCAGATTGGTTTAAAAATCCTATAGAAAACTTATTCCTTTTTCTTAATTTTGCTAAGGCTTTCGTTCGCACCAGTGGCTTGAAATCGTAAATCTCAAAGCATTTCCCAAAGAAAGAGCACGACTGTCTGGAGATCATGCAGCCCACCTAGTGCCACTTTCCATGTCTGGGAAAATAAATCCAGGTAGTCCTGCACTCTGATGTCACCTTTTCAAACAGGATGCTTGTAGCATTTGAAGCTGTTCTTTTCTGTTTCGGGGAAAGAATGACAGAAAGTCCCAAACGCCTCCCCTTTCTCCCTCTCCCTCCCAATACCTAATCTTCCCAGAAACAGGGAACTGTGAGTAATTTTAAGCTGTTTCTTCAACATGACCTCAACTCAGTGGTGTGCCCTGCAACTGCAGAGATTTGGAGCCGATTAGGTTACAGCTGCAAAATGAACCTTTTTCTTTTTATCTATTCATCAGATTTTATTTTTTTTTAATATCCTTAAATGATCAAAATACATGGAAGCAGAGAGCATGGATAGAACAAGTGCATTGCTATCTATATACAGTTTCTTAATTTTTAACTAGAACCTGTTAAAAATGTTTGTGTTCTGATATGTGGGTTGCATTCAAACTGACACCTCCAGCTGCTATATATTTGGTGGTTAGTAATCTTTTCGATTATATTTTGAAAGGAACAGATTTCTGCCTGTCTAAAATAAGCAACCAGCTACAAGGAAGCAATGGCTACACTGTGGTTTGCTGTTTTGTTGCATGCTTAAAATACTGGTGCTCTGAGAAAGCTGCAGGTAATGCTGAAACACGGCTGCTCTACTGCTAGAAATTTTTAGCTAAACCCTCAGCTAGTGAATATCAGCATAGCTATATTGACTTAAATAGAATTACTGTCATTTACACTAGATATGAGTCTATTTCTTTCTATTTTTATGTTTTTTTCTTGCTTTTTTTCTTTTTTTTTTTAGTTCTTATTTTCCGCTCCACTGTGTGAGTTCAGGACAGGATGAATCTCCTGATAGAGAACAGTGGGGTGATAGTACAATGTGTACCCTGCTGTCCTGGGAGGGGATGAAATCTGCTCTGTGCATCATACCCAGAGGGATTATTCGGTGGTGTGACGCTATAGAGAGCACACTGACCTGCAATTCAGCCCTAGGATTGTTTAAGACAATAGTGTAAAGCTAAAGAGATGGTAACAGTTATCACAAACGTCAGCCTAGTCTGTTTGGGGGATGTCACAAAGAGAGACATAGATGAAAAATTGCATTGGCACAGAAAAGCTCTAAAAGAAATGTATTTTAGTAAATATCTTTAGGATTTCTCACTAATGTTTGTAATTAAAAATAGATGTCAAGATAACACCAGCAAGCAAGACTGCCCTGAACTCTCTGTCTAAGTTGACCAAGGCAGAATTTTCTTACTTTTAGAAAAGTAATCTCAAACCTTTTGTACCTGAATATGTGTGTTGTATGTACACTTCACTGACAGGTTATTTTCTAGTTGCCTCTGTGGTTTCAGGAGATTTCCTTGGAATAATCGGAGTTGAGCAATTGGTCAGTTGAAAAACAGTTTTAGCACACAGTACTCCTACCCACAAGCTTATCCAAGCACTACAGGGAGATGAACCACAGTTCTGGCAAGTCTTAAGGTCTTTTTGTGTTTTCTCAGATGTGGATGGAGGGAGGAAAAGAACGTATCAAAGGCTGAGGACAGACGTTTGCTCCCAGTGCACCCAACAGCTGACTGGGGCCCTATCTCTAGGTTCATTATATAAAAACAAGATTGTCACAGTCAGGAAAGCAGTCAACAGGGATAAGAAAGGAAATAAATCCAACATCCGTTAGAAACAAAACTACTGAAGCCCATTTTTTCACAATTCTGCCATCATCCTACAACTCCCCATGCTATCCCAGGTTAT
>NW_010145981.1:0-29809 GCF_000699245.1 Pterocles gutturalis | reverse complement strand
TGGGACCTGAGCTGTGTGCTTAGTGGCTGCTGAGCTGTAACACCTGATGATGACTGATCAGGCATCCTTCCAGGCAGAACATCCTTTTGTGAACATGTTGTTTTGGTAATTGATCCCCTACATAATTTTCCTGAAAACACTTAAGAGCTTAAATACAAATTTTTGTTTCCCACAGTTGGTTAAAACTGGCTAAGAGCTCCAAAAGTTTTCCAGGGAGAGGTGAATTAGAGTCAGACAGAATGATCATGATGACAAAGTTTTTGTTTCTGTAGGAAGTCAGGAATGAGGATTAAAAAAAAAAAAAAAGGCTCTTGAACTTATATTGGCAAACATAAGAATCGTAGATCTGAGTCCTCACCTGTTACGGAGTGTAAAGGCAATAACAGCATAGGACAAAGGCTGTAATACTCTCTAAAGTGTTACGGGGTTCTAATATCCGATCAGCTTTCTTGCTGCTTGGCAGAGAAGAGTGTAAGTTGTTCAAGTTACAAAACAAGCACGATGACCAGCACTGAAATCAATAAGACTGTGCCTGAGAGCAAGTCCTCCCTGTAGAGATAAATAACCACCGCAGTGGCTTCTTGCTGGTTGGCAGGCAACTTGGGAAGTAGAGCAGTCAACAAGGAGAGACTGGGACCAGTTCCTGGCTCTCCTGCTCCCTGGTTGTGTGGTCACCTTTTCATTTTTCATAGGTATTCTGTGCACATTAGGGGGACAGATTGTTCCCATGTAAGTCAAAGAAGCATCAGGAGCATTATCAACAGAGACCTTCTTGCAGAGAATGACAGGAGGTACATGCCGGGAAGCTAGTTTTATTTCTAGGACTGTGCATTGGCTCTGAGGCTCCTATTGGTTCTAATTTTTATCCAAAAGCTAATTTAATGCCCACTTTAGTGTTCTAATGTCCATTGATTTTTTTCTGTAGTCAGCAAAGTGAACGAGGCTCTTTCAAAGGCCAGTCCAGAGCAAGTCACAGGTACAGTTTCACCATCAGGTTAGCTAATCTAAGTCTATGCAGGTGTCAAGAAGGCATGAACACCTATTTTACTCTATTGCCAACCATGCATTAACATCTCCTCCCCATAGAATCATAGAATCACAGAATGGTTTGGGTTGGAAAGGACCTTAAAGATCATTGAGTTCCAACCCCCCTGCCATGGGCAGGGACACCCTCCACTAGACCAGGTTGCTCAAAGCCTCAGTAGCAGCACTTTTCCTAATTGTTTTTTTCTGGATTTTTTCAGCAAGGTCTGGTTTACCACAAGACCGCCTGAGTGCTAGTGCTGTGGCACAGAGGATAACTGTCCCTTTTCATGGCACTGCAGTCTTAGTCTTAAACACCTAACCTAATTAGTATCCTGAAACTAAGGGTGTGACAGCTGAATACTCACTTACATGGCTGTTTTCACCATTCTGTTGTGCCAAGATATTTTTTTCTCAAGCTGTTCCTTAGGTTGTGCTGGACCCAAGCATTTTTCATGGCCAGGAACTGGTGAAACTGGTGAAAAGCTGAACTGTGCTCTTCAGGAGCTGCTGCTGTGGCTGTGAAGTATTTCTTTGCCACAGCAGTTCTCAGCCATTCTGCTTCCACATCCCCTGTGCTAGAAGAGACATGAGAAAAAAGACCCCTGCCGAAAGTTTAGCACCAGGAGAATTTTTTAATGAAGATTTTGCAACTGGTTTATGACCCTTTTATGCCACCCAAATGTTTCCAAGGATCCCAGAACTGAGCTTCAGAATCACAGCCATCACGTGGCTTTAATTAACTGGTGCTTGTACAATGCACTGAACATAAACCGTGTATCTCTAAATGCTAATTGTTGTTATTGAACCCCCATGCTTCCTAGTGCAGTAATAACCTGTACAAAGCCTAACTTACTGGTATACAAGATCCAATTGTGTATCTTCCTCAAGGGATATTTATCTTCTCAGCATGATTGCAAAGATAAATGCTAAAGTTTAAAATTCGGAAGTGCCTACTTCAGGGCATTATGACAAGACAACAAAAATATAAACCTGACAGAAGAAAAGCCTGTGCATATAAATTATGTAGCCTTTTAATTGAAATATATTTCATAATGGATTTCATAGCCAGCAGATTATTTTTCAAGGCATTTCTTTTTTTTTTCTTAAATAATAATAATTTGTAAAATGCACTATTTTGCTCCCTGTAGCTTTCCAGAAATATAGACAAAAATCCTTGAACAACAGAGCATTGCAATTTTAACCATAATAGTCAACATAACAATTAGAACAGTTTGTTACGAGGACAGGGAATAGGACTGTCTTCAAAGAAATGCGCTACGGCGAGCGCTGTCGACTCACTGGCATGGCACACTGCTTCTTTTCATCTGAAGGGGAGCAATGCCACACAGCAGCTGTTGTAGGAATAGCAGCCACGGGAGACATTGTCTTCAGCAATGATAAGCCAGGCTGAGAGGCTTAGCTTTATTTTGTTTTTCAGTTTTCGGTTCGTGAGGTTTTGTGTGTTGTTTGTTTTCTTCCTTAGGAATGATGTGATTTTATTTAATTCTCAGCAACTCCCGTAACACACACACACAAAAAAAAAAAAAAGTTTAATGCATGTTTAGTGGCAGTGCTGTTCCCTTGCAAGCAGCTACCTGGGTTCAGTGGAAATAAGGCTGATTTTGCCCTTGACATTAGAAGCACTGTCAAGAGCTGGCTTTAGCAAACATAGCCTTGACTTCCATGTGCGTTGCTGACTGTTGTCCTGTCAGTAGCTTAGGCTTTCCATACTCACTCTGCAACCAAAAAGGGCTGAAAACGAGATGTTCTGGTAGCCTCAGTCCCATATGTGTCCTGTGTGCTCTATTTTCACCTAAATAAGATAAAACAGGAATGCTTAAGAAATCTCTCTAAATATCCATCTCAATTCCTGTGTAAATGTATGGAGAAAAAAATTAAACTGCACTTGGGAGTAGGTATGGGTCAGCATTTAACTGACAGACATCACCCACAAAGAGAGGGCTATGGGTTCTGCTTCTAGAAATTAGGAGAAATTAGATCAGCAACAGCCCTTCGAGCAATTTAATTGAGGAGCTTTCTGCTTTTATATCTGGCAGCTCCCCTTCTTTCCAGAGGTGTTACTTAATCTAGCCACCAAGTCACATCTGCAGTTTTAATTAGCATGTGTGTGTCTCTGTTGTTTTTCTTTCTCTGTGTAGCACACTGAGCACCAACACCTATCAGGCCGTTTAGAGTGAGCACATTTACTTTAAGTACCACTGGGCCAAATTCTGATTTTCGGTAATTTCCCTATAGTCCTGCAGACCTCAGCAGGACCCCTCAGATTTACACTCATCTCACTGAGAACAGAATATGGCTCAGGGTATTTGAAAGCCTTGTTATCAGGGAACCAGGCTATCGAGTTGTATGGTGCTCTCATTTTTACCTTGTTAGTGGCAAGGTTATCTTCCAGGATAGTTTTTCCATTGCAAGTTGTAGTTCCCAGCACAGTGGTATGTGCTTTAAGCTGCTCTCACCAGTGCAGAAGCATAATGATAACAATAATAGTAATAAATATTAACAATCATGAGGACAATAGTAACACCCAAGCAGCTGATTCACAATAAATCTTAATGGCAATAAATCTTACAAAGATGATCAGGATTCACTTCTTATTTTGGAGATGGAGAGATTTAATGATAAGGAAGTTAGTTGCCCGAAACCACCAAGAGAATAATTATGAAAGATGGGAAGACAAAATGTTGACCTGTGCTTTGTCCACAAAAAGAAAGCAAAACCAAAACCAAAAAAATCCCAAAGAACAACCAAGAGCATGATCAGAAGGACAAACATCTTTAGAAAGGAGTCTTAACTTCCTCAGTGAAGAATAGTACCACATGCCTCGGATTCTATAGGCAGGTGTACTTCCATACGGGGTGATGCCTATTGAGGATGTGGCTCTTCCTATTCTCAGCTCCAGAGTCTGGAGCCTCCAGATTTCAGATTCTTATTTCAGCTAGAAGAAAACTTAGAGATAAATCAAATAGTGAATCCTTTGCTGTGGACTGAAACCAGTCTTCATCAGCTGAAAATTTGATCCATTCACTGTCATAGGTTTGTTTACAGGTTTACTCCAGCAAAATCAGTATTTGTATCTTTGGTCCATAGTTCTCTCCTGTGGTTGACTGAGTTTTTTCCTGAGCAATACATCTGTCTGCTAGTCTGTTTTACACTTCTGTCTGACATCATAACAAAGAACTAACTGGAATTAAAAAAAAAAAAAAAAAAGGAATTATTGTCCTTGTAAACAAGTACTACAAATGAGTTGCAAAAAGGAAGAAAAGCAAGTGTCTGGAATTTTTTAACAGCAAAAGATCTGAATCTGAAAAAGGAAAGGAAAAGGGTTTAAAACAGAGCGCTGATGATCTTTCAGAAACCACACATTTAATTCCCAGCACTTCTGATTTCATTAAGAACTGCTGCCTTTTCTACTGGCAGCACAATTCTTGAGCTTGACAAAAACAGATGGGGAGGATGGTGGAAGTGGTAAACTCCAGAAGTAGCACTCTGTCTTCTAAATCAGGAGGTCACACCTTCAAGTCTTGACTGAAGAACTCAATCTTCCCCAGATCCCACAAGCCCTGTTATACAGGTACTTGCTTATATGAGTCCCTGAGTGACAGATTAAAAAGCTCCCTCCTCGCGACTCATTCCCGGGGAAAGATACAGTGCTCTGGGAAAAAAATAAAATACAAAAAACCTCATCAGAATAATGGAGGGGAGCTACAGCATTCCTCAAGTGCCATGTAATAACCTGTGCTTGCAGCTGGCAGTGTGGAGTCACAGGGAGAATAAAGACTGTTTCACTCCTCTTGCATTAGTAAGGTAGCTACCTGTTTCCTCCAGGGATCAGTATTAACTCTTTCCATATCCAGCAGTCAGTACCATTCTGCAGCCATGACATGATGATGCTTGGAGGGAAGAAATTACGGTGCTGCGTCTTTGTGATTTGGAGCGTATAAATAGGGTGCATTTTCCAAGGCACTTCATATAGACTTTGGTTCTCCCTGTGAGCAACATCTCTGGGGCCTGGGGAGGTAGCAGCATCCAAGAGAGAAAACAGAATTCCCTAGTTCTCAAGTCCCTGGGTCCCTAAAATTAATAAGAGCAGTTAATGGATTTAACCTGCTGGGGATGGGTTTTGTTCCTACAAATAACAACAATTCTCTAACAAAAAGTGATCATGCAGGTCATTTTTTTTTTTCATTTTCTGTTTCCAGTTTCAATCTGTCCTCCTCCAAAATCACTTCTCCTCTGATTCTCTAGGACTAGGATACATCTAATTGTTTCAGGAGAGGAGGGTGACCGTTTTATTTTTCATGGATTTGTCTGTGTGGAACTGCAGTATGCAACTGTTGCTGATGTTGCTTCAGTTTGCAAAACGCATACTAAGGTTTTGAAAGGATTGGGTTAGGTTTTATATGCAAACAAGAGTAGAAAGAACATCTGTCTGGAGGACTATTCAATCAAAAAGGGAAAGTGAAGTCAACAAAGATAATAAAATGGATACCTATCAAGTACATTCATATCACAGACATTGGTTTCCTTACATGAATCAGCATTAGTTGATTTTTTTTCCCCCCCTTGTACTTTCTTTATAGTCATCAGGATGAGTGAATTATGCTCAGTGTGACAATACTGCGCAATTGTGTGAATAATCTGCCAGAGGAACTTCAGGCCTAAGATGAAGAGCAGGAGATTGTTTCTGTTTTAAAGCAACTTCCTTCAGTATTTGTTCTGTCAGATCCTAGCATTGCAAGAGAGCTGCCAGAGCTGCTCACTTTGTGGTATCGGAACAACAAAGCTGATGCTAGTTTATGAGTTGGCTCTGTTATCCATAGGTTTTGGCTGCTCTCTGATGAGAATGATACAAAGTCCCTGAAGATATTGTTTCCGTCATACATCATCATCACATCCATAACTTCTTCCAACAGAGGGTGAGTCCTACTTTAAAAGATTTACCAAACTGACTTCAAATTAAGCAGCTCTGGATGAAAGGCTATATACCAAGACTTTACAAGCTTCATGAGGATGGTGCAGAAATTAAACTGAGAAACTCAGTTTTGACATAAAATGTGCATGTGTCCTGCTTGTATCTGTCCAGACATGCTTGAAAGTTTTCAAAATCAAAAATGGGTGTTCTGAAAGTTGTTTTTTGTCAAAGCAATGTATTGAAAGAAAAGGATAAATCCTTTCACCTTGTATTGGAAGGATTTGATTAACAATTTTCTATTTGCATATTATAGTCTATATATGGGAGGCTTTACTATGGATAGGAATATATACTTTAATTTGTAAAGCATGCACATCTTCTGTTGTATCATTATAATAATAGTAGTGATGAATGACACCTCCATTAAGGTTTCCAATGTAATTTATGAAGATAGGACTTGTAGTCTGCAGCTGGTGTTTTGGTGGATGAAATTTGTAATGGTGTCTCAGATAATGTATCCCCCATGTTGTGCTTTATGTTGTTACATTAGTATGAAAAATCCAAAGGAAAGAATAAATCTCTGTGAAGAAGAGGAGAAGGGAGGGAAATCCAGCTGCACAACTGAGTTGCAAATTACGTTAAGACTGTGGGGTTACATGTATGTAGAGATTAGGCTTTGCACATGGTACTTCAACATATGCTCAAGGGAGATGTTTTAACAGGGGTAGGGCCCTTTCAGGATCCTTGCACAACTCCCTAGGATGGCAGCTTTACAGGCTGATGGGAGTATAGCCCCACTACATTACAGATTGAGCAAAGGTACTGGAAGGAGAAAGGAAAATCATACTTCTCCATACCACCAGACTTTCTGTGCTGGAGGGAGAATTCATCCTTCAAAGGGCAAACAGTATATCTGCAGGCAAGAAGATCTGCAGAAAAAAGAGCTTTCAAGCTCACTGAAGGTCTTTGAGAGATGTTTCGGTGCCTCCCTTGGCCTCATCCTCTCTTTAGCATCTGGCCTGCCTTTCTGCTCTATTGCTTTATGTTGCTCTCCACCAAGAGAAGACTTGTGCCTATGTCTGAGGCCTTGAATAAGGTCCTGGTTCCTGAGGCTGTGAAAACATGAATATGCATAACCCACTAACAGACCAGAGCACAGCCTAGGGCTGGACATGGAGAAGGGGAAGACAATTCTCAGCTTTGGCTTAGCATGTAACCTTGAGCTGTTTATTTACAGCCAGATCCAAACCAGCACATTGGTACCCAATATACAACTCATCTGGTTTAGGCATTTAGAAACATTAATGTTCATGGGGCAAGGCACAGGCTCAACTGTCCTATGTTAATAAAGTGCTAAGCCTGAGACAGTAAACCTTACTAAGAAGCGAGATGAGCTATGTGCAGGACTTAACAATCATGATGGAAGGGCTTTCATGAGGTATATGAGCTCTCCATTGTGCAATGCAACTGTAATCACCTTCAGAGTCTAGGTGGCCATATGAAGCAAGTCTTTTTTTGCCACAGAATTTGCTGAGCGTCCTGAAGTTCTGCTCATGTAGAGCTGATGCTGCCATGGAGTATGCTGCTGTTCTAGCTGAAGCAGCTGGTGAAACACCAGGAGCCTTCCAGGACTCACCAAATCAGTATTTTATACTTAAACACAGAAAGGCTTTGAGATGGATGGTACCGTTTGCACACATTGACAATTACTGTACATATCCTTTATCACACGCTATAATGGCGTGTAGTCTGCATGCAATACTCTCACATGTTGCCACATGTTATTTCTATCTGTTATTCCTATCCGTCTGTCATATCCCACTTTTCAGCTACCAGGGATCCAGGTTTGAACTGGGGATACAGGAACCAGAGTGTCATTCTTCGTTCCCCCCACCCCTTCTCCCAATGGATGGAGGTTTTGTGTTTTAAACCTTGCCAGCTATACAGCACAGAATGCCAGTATTCACTCGCAGTCTGAGCCCAACATTCCCTATTCAAGCAAAACTACCATGGGGATCATAGAGAGTATTTTCTGCATCAGAGCTTGCTGTATTTCGTTTTAACAGCTCGATTTCCTTTCCTGAAATCACTCCTGGCATTATTAATCTGATGAGTTTTAAGACAGGCATTATTCTCCTGCTTTTTGTGGTGGTTTTATTGCATTTATTTCTTATTTCCGTTACAGCAATGATGCCACAATGAAGAATAAGGCCTCACTGCACTTTGAGCTGTGTGCACAAACAGTGCCCCTGGAACAAGTTGCATTTCTCTGGTTTTCTAATGCAACTAGATCTTTGGTTTTATATCGTGCTAATAGGAATTTTCCCTCAGGTCAGTTTAGCACACACTGTAGAGTTATTTCTCCTCTCCTCTCTAATACAGGATGAAGTCCACTTCTTAACATCAGCTAACAAATACTGTGGTATTGCAGGGTCGTAGGACATCAGCAGGGCTTTTGGCTCAACTCCCCTCTTCCTATGACACAGAAGAAGTTCAAAGGCTTTGCATCTTTTGTGGCAAAGACATATTTTCCTCTAAAGCACTAGCAGTGCTAACATATCTTGTGATGAATGTCGGAGAGAGGAAAAAGAAAAACATTTATGCTTCTGTGAATCCTTCTAAATGGAATGAGTGGGATTTATTAATCAAGCTATATCATCCTGAAAATCCAGTGCTGAGTCTAAGATGGTATACTAGTCTTCCTCCTCAGCCAGTAGCAAGGGGTGGGTTCACTTCACTGTAAAATGTCTCAATTCCTTTTGAAAGTGTCATTGTCTCCATGAAGGGTGCCTAGGTTACTAGTTTAAACTTCAGATTTTTGTATGGTTGTGCTTTAGTGTGGTGAATTCCATCCTAAAATGTTGATAAATCCTTGGAGAAGATACAAAAAGAGCGTAAGGATGGAATCAGCAGGAGCCCTAAAATCTTTTGAAGTGTTTTAAATTTTGTGTGGTTTTGAAAATTTACATTGGTGATAAATAATGCTTATTTAATTATTATTATAAACATATGGATGCCAGAAAAAGAACAGAGGTGTTGTATACCCGTAAAAAATTCCAAGTAAACCAGTGAAAATCATGTCTTGAAGTGTAATTAAATGTTTCTATTAAAATGCTGGAGGCTCCATGGCATTATTTAGTCATAACTCTCATTAAATTAATCTGCAGATACCTTGCTTCAAAAATTGTAGAACCATATCCTCAATTTGTGTGAACCAGTGAAACTCTGAGGTTATCTTACCTCTGCTAATTAATGCTACCTGAATGTCTAACATAAAGATCTATAAGCCTGGTTTAATCTGAGCCTGTGGAATAAGGGAGAAGGTAGAATTTGTAGAAAAGTTTATTTCTCAAATAACAGTTTCAATTGTTGCTATGAACAAAGAAGCACCAAGAAAGCTCAGAGACGAAATTCAACATTTTCATTCAAACTTTTTCAAACTTCGCTTTCACAGTGCAGTTCGGTCCTAAGGCTGTTTCCTTTATGTTTAACCAGTCAGCTGTGGAAAATTGCAGAAAGAACATAAAACATAGAGGCAGAAAACGTGTAACATCCTATTACAAACAAAAGTTTGGTCACATAACATAGCTAAGTGTTCTGATCACAAACTATGGCAAACAGTCTTTGAACCCCCAGCAAGTGAACTGTTGATGGTCTATAGGGCCTCATTCATCATTAAAATGCACAACCTCATCGAGTCTTTGCAACTGCCTCAGAGCCAAAAAAAATTGTCTCAATTTTGGACAACTATCTGAGATGTTGCTATTTGGTTGTGTTTTCTTTTAGAAAGCATACAGTAGAACTTTTTTTTTTTTAAATAAAAACTTGGTCTATTCTTGTTTTGTATCTAAGCTACATCTGTGGAATTTTTCATCCTTCAGTTACTAGTGAAGAGGAAAGAAGGTTAGGAAGGAAACTTCATAGGGTGTTCTCAGTAGGATCTCAATGCTATTCACTTTCATGGTATGTTACTTCCTTTTCCTTCTTCAGAGGGAGAAAAAGTTAAGTTTTTTTAGAATGGTTGTTTTGGGTTTTTTGTTTGTTTGTTTGTGTTTTTTAACTCCTGCCACTTCAGTATTTCAGTCTTTTTTAAAGTCCTTTGTTGCACAACTATTAAAATTGGACCCTCAGCAAGCTTGATGATGACACCAAGCTGTGTGGTGTGGTCAGCATGCTGGAAGGAGGGGATGCCATCTAGAGGGACCTTGACAAGCTTGAGAGATGCACCCGTGTGAACCTCATGAAGTTCATCAAAGTCCTGCACATGGGTCAAGGCAATTCCAAACACAAATACAGACTGGGAGGAAAATGGTTGAGAGCCACTCTGAAGAGAAAGACTTGGGAGTGTTGGTGGATCAGAAGCTGAACATGACCCGGCAATGTGCACTTGCAACCCAGCACGCCAACTGTGTCCTAGGCTGCATCAAAAGAAGCATTAGCAGCAGGTCGAGGGAGTTGATTCTCCCCCTCTACTCTGCTCTTATGAAACCTGGAGTACTGCGTTGTGCTCTGGGGCCTCCAACATAAGAAGGACATGTACCAGTTGGAGCAGGTCCAGAGGAGAGCCACAAAAATGATCAGAGGGCTGGAGCACCTCCCATATGAGGACAGGCTGAGAGAGTTGGGGTTGTTCAGTGATCAGAGGTGAGACTGTGAGCAACCTGGTCTAGCGGAAGGTGTCCCTGCCTGTGGCAGGGGGGTTGGAACTAGATGATCTTTAAGGTCCCTTCCAATCCAAACCATTCAGTGATTCTATGATTCTGTGACTCTACTGTGGATACTTCACTCCAGCAGGTGGAAGGAGGAAATGGAATGTTTTCCATGGCTCTATTAATTCCTTTTATGGTCTCCATCTGGGATTTCACATGAAACAGTGGAGCAGAGGTGCTTCTTCCTCTGCAAATTAATCTACACACTGCCTGATAGCAGCCCTGGGAAGGTGTGAGAGCTCTGAATTTGAACAGAAAAGAGAGAGAGCAAACTTCTTTGTGTCCTCTCAGTTGTTGAGTTTAATGGAGTTATTATGAGGGAAGAGAGATTCTCCAGCATTAAATATAATTTCAAAGGCTTTTCATCTTGCCTTGCTTACTTTTGCATGTAAGAACTGTGCACTAGGTCTTTCCTTTGTGGTTTTCTTACTTTTTTTTTTTTTTTTTTTTTTTTTTTTTTTTTTTTTTTTTGAGTAGGTGTGCATGAAACAAGAGAGGAAGTTCTTTTTTTTGTTTGTTTTGAAACCAAAATTCAGACTAATAGCAGGCTGCTACCACTACTCCACACCACCATCATGAAAATTTAGAGAGAAATAAATTAGGCTTCTGATTAGGGCAGTACTATGAGCAGAATCTCCCTATATATGCACTCCTGCTCCTGCATTTGTTAGTAAATGTGTTGTTCTACTTCATAGCACTATATGGTGATGCTACATAGCATACAGTTGCTTTTTTCCCCCCTATTTTTATGCCTTTTCATTTGGAAGCTGCTGTTTTGTTTGCTGGCCCGGAAGCACAGTGCTCTGTGGCATTATGTCTCAGTGTGTTGACAGCGTTGTCACTTTGAGTTTCCATCACAGCTTTAAACTAATAAGGCGGGAGTAAAGGTTTTGAGCTGTGACTAAACTTGGGCAAATGCCCCAAAGAATTTGCTCAAAATTCTCACATACATTTTCATATAATTTCACATCAGCTGCTGCTGCTCCCTTCACAGAAATGTACTGCAAATAAGCCTTACTAGCACTTTTGTCACTTTGAACACAAACTCATTGCCTCAAACATACAGCCCTTCTGTCACCTACTCCATTTTGCCGATGGAGCTGTTATATTAACTGCATTTTACTTGCTAGAAATACCAGCCTTGACACACCTAGGTCTTCTGCCCAAAAGTACTTTTTTTGCTTTCCCTTATGCTTTACTAAGGGAGGAGAAATGCTTCCCAATCAACATCTGAATACACTTACTCCAGTGATGCTCCTGAAGCTGCAGCTGTGTCCTGACAGATTTGATACTGACCCACAGGCATTTGCCCAATGTGTGCAAAGGGGGCTCAGTTTGTTTGGCTTCTGTTTACTGAAGAGAAAAGATTTTCAACTTAAAGCTGGTAGATTTTTGAAGAAAGAAAAAAAAAACAAAACCAAAAACCAAAAGCCAAAACTAAATAACCCCCAAACCTTTGTATCCAAACCCCAAATTTTACATCAGAAAAGTAATAATTTCCCTACTGTGACCCACAGTGGATAATCAAAGCAGGGAGAAATTCACAACATTTCTCATGAGGGCTTTTAGGTCTTGCCACACTGGAATGAGTAACAAGTTTTCCACTACTGTCTTCTAGTCCATATCATTAGACTTCCATGTGGAGAAAAACCAAACCAAACCAAAACCCGGCATTGTCAGTGATTCTTACAAAGGAGAGTAAAAAGCAGATGATGAGACAATTATCAGAGGTAAGCTGATGACATGAATCTTCATATACAGAATAATCACAATCTTAAAAAAAAAACCCACAAAATTTAAGTGTATTTTAAACTGTGTTTTTGTCAATAGTATGAAAAATAATTATTTTTGCAATGGGCTAGCATACAATCACTTAACAGACTGATGTTGCCATACATAGTGCTGCTTAACAGCACAACATGCTACAATACTTTATTCTTATCCCAATTCTATATGTGAAATAGATTATCCTCTTTTGCCAGAGGTTAAAGATGTACAAAAACCTTGAAATCACAAGGTGAAAGCATAAATAAAATAATTGGTATTAATAAACCGGTGCACAGGAACTTTTTTTTCTCCAGGGCAACTTGCTTGTGTGTCCTCATGCAGAAAAAAATAGATGATTTTGTACCTAATATAGACTGTCTCTGTGGGACACTGCTGTGTGATGCTGTTCCTTTCCTTCCCACCATGTATATAAATATGAAAACAAACAAACAAGCAAAACTTTTATTAAAAAAATATAACTTATTTGCCTATGTATTCAGTATTTCAAAGCAGGTAGGCTGAGATTTCATATTAGTCAGACTTCTTTTTGCCTAAGATGGAAGAAATGAAATCTTCTAGAGAATGGGGAAATAAAGCCTAACATTCCCGAGCTCCCTCTTTTTCTGAGGCCCCCATTCTCTACCATGTCTACATTAAATTCTACAGAGAAATGTCAGTGGAGAAATTCATCCTTAAATTCCAAAGCTTTTAATTACTTACTGGTGTTATTATTTTCATATGCGGTACTGTATACTTATCAAAGTGTATTCCTTTGCCACAGCTGGAACAATAAAAATTCCTTTTGTTACTTATAATAAATAAATACTCAATTGTAAGAATGTCCTCAGGGGAAGTTCATTAAAAAAAAAGAAATGAAAATGCCGAGAAATAAGTGGTTACTGTGATTGCACTTGTTTTGATATAATATGCAAAATTTAATTTGTCTGTGTTATGTTTGAGACACACATGCACACATTCACCAACACACATACACATGTAGTGTAAAAGAGAAAACTTGAAGAGAAGTTTTATTAGCAACAGTGCTTCAATTTTTTATTATTATTTTATTACTAATCTTTATGTTATGACCCTGTTTGATGCATGTGCATTGCTGCTTAGAGAAAAAGAAATCTATTATTATTTACATTATTGGTGTCTAGAGGCTCCAGCTGTTTTCTAGTCGCTTTTGCAGTAGGGATTGTGCAAATATAATAACTGTCTGGCATTGCCAAGAAGAGTTTAGCCTGAACAGACAAAACACGGGTAGAAAAGCAGAAAGGCAAAATGACCATTGTCAAGGTTACACAGGTCGGTAGCAGAGCTCAGAATCTTCACTTGCATCCTGTAATTCTCAGTCTACTCCCACACCCGGAGTTTCAAAGATTTTTGAGACATCACGACGTGGATTGAGGAAAGAGCACAAACTGAAATACAGATGTCTCTCTTATTAATGGTTGGTTATACTTCCCAGTTTTAAGAAACCATTCTTGGTTTGAATGTTCTTTGGTAATCATTGATATCTGGCTTACCTGAAGAAAGAAGAGAAAAAACCAACCAAACAAACAAACAAAAAAAAGAAAGTAGGTGTTGGTATTCTCACACCTGTTTCCTGGCAGGAATACAAAGTCAGTGAGAGCTCTGCATTCAGCCGTGACTCTTCCATTAATGAATCTCTGTCAAAGCTTAGATGCAGCTTCCATTTCCAGGCATCACTAAATGTCATAATTTTTTGTAATAGCACTGAGTGTCTCCAGAGTTTTGCTATTCTTCGTCCCACATATTGCTTTCTTCTAAGCATCCACTTTTTCAAACACATACTGGCAGTTCGTACATTTTCTATAACTTGGACGCTGTTTCCAGTTCCTGGCGTGTTTGTGCATTTGTTCTCCTCTGAAAAGTTTGTGCAGAGCTCTGAATCCAACTCTCTGAAATGGAAAAATCTCATCCAAATTAAGAGGGAACCAAACTGCATTTTTTTTTTTTCAGGATGACCACAGTAAAACTGGGCTTTTATGCACATGGTGACATCTTTCTGCCAGTGATAACATAAAAGCATTGAGCACTGATTTTATTTTTTGAAAGAAAGCACTCTGAGACCTATATAAGGATGAAAGTACCAAAATCAAGAGAGGGAAGGGTAAGACTGAATATTCTACCATCTTCAGCATTTCTTAGGTAGCTACAAAGGTACTACGTTCTCATCTCACTGTGTTTAGGTACCTCCTTGCTCTTTGTTTTAACTCCACACTGAAGCAACAGACACCTCTTCTACACAGTACAGGAATGAAAAAAAAAATGTTTCTCAAGTAGACGTAGGAGTCTTTAAGGAGGCCGAGTCCTCTAATGATCTCATTTACAGGCTTGTTTCTGTAATAGCACACAGTTTCTGCAAAGTTCATAATTGCAAATTTTATGTAGAGGGTGAAGTTGAAGCTTCTGACCACCTCTGTTCCATCATGCTGTATGGCTGGAGTCTACACACACTGACTTTGCTCATTTTTGCTTAAAAGATGACCATGAGCAGATTTCATCTGCCTTTGAGCTATGTTACCTTTAGAGAAGGCTTTTAATTTAAGTTGTCCATGCTGCAAGCTGTAGTTCAGGGAGCTTTCCCCTTAAAAAAAAAAAAAAAAAAAAGAGGAATTTTGTTTGCTACATCACCAGAATGAAGTTACAGGGCAAAAAGCTATCAGGAGGAGCATCTGGTATTCTCATGAACCTCACCTCTTCGCTATTGATGCCAGAGAAAGTCCTGGGACTCAGTCTTAGTTGTACCTGATAATTTACCTTTCCTGACTCAGCAACACAGTTCTGGTGATGTGTGACACAGACAACTTTCCTACGTGCTCCCAAGTTTATCACTTTACTTACTTAAGTGTGCTAGCTGTGAAACTCACCTGACAGGATGTCTGTCTCAGCACACATTTAAACATGATTTTGGGTACCTACCTTTAGAACTGATGTCTAAGAATTAAAGTTGTATTTATTAGGAGAAAGAAAGAAAGAAAGAATCATACCCAAAGCATTCCATTTTATTATTATTCCATCACATGTAATATTCAAGACTTTAAGCCTACAGTAAAAGTATTGGCAATCAAATAAAAATTTAATAATCATAAAATAAAAAGGGTAATGATAACATTTATTCTAATAAGCACATGGTTTAAGCCAGTAAAATAAAAGGGAATAATTGCCATTCTTGAAGTCCATTACAAGTTGAAGTAAAAGTGGACAAAGGAGTGACTGCAAAGAGAAAAAAAAAAAACAAAACCAATTGTATTACTAGAAAAACATAATGTCAGTGCTTTAGAAAACACATTTTCTAAAGTTTTTGCAGGCTTAGCAATCAATAAATTTCAGGAAAAATATACCCTTTATACATGTATTTTTCTGCAGCTTGTCTGCATTTCTGATACATTGTTTAAATGGGTTTCGCCTGCCTTAATAAGGCACATCATTTGAACAGAAACCTCACTGTGTGATAACAGGCAACACATAGCGAAAAAATGCCTCAAGGTTTTTTCCTTGCTATATTTGGCTCTCTGGGCTAAGTCGATTTGAGTTGGGCTGATTATAATAAGCCAGAAAGTCACTACGAACTAATTATTTTCTGTTCATTTATGTGATTAATGGTGAAAACTTGGATAACTTTTACATATCTTGAGTCCCATATAATTAATCATCTTGAACTTTACAAAAAAATAAAAAATAAAACCCTCAAGGTGCCCCTGGATTTTCTTCCAAAGCACTGGAGTTTCACTGGCATTAGCTCATGCAACTGACAAAATCAGGGGATGTTTTGCAAAGAAGTGACATGTTTGTGTAAGTCCTCAGAGGGCAATGCTGACTTTCTTCAGCCACCAAAAGACTAGGAAATTAAAAAATGTGGTAGCAAGTACGTTATTGGTTGAACTGCTGACAGTGCTGGGGGAAAAACAGGGGGGGAAAGAAACAAATAAAAAAGGACCTGTCCTCCAGAGAGACTACGCAGCTTGGAGGAACTGGTACGGAAAGACAGTTGTTTTGGATCAGTTTGTTGACTGTCAAATCAAGCTCATAATAAGCCCAAATCCTGAGGTAAATGCCAGCATCCAAGAAAGCTAAAGCACCCTCTTCAAATTGTCAGGGTAAAGAGCTCTACTTTTCTTCTATTTGATTCTTATTTTACCCTTCACATGTTGTGCAGATAGCCTTGAAACTAAAATTTATGCTTAAAACATTAAAAAAGGTAAAAGTTCCACGCTACATACATACACCAGATGATTTTTCCTGATTCCTGTAGATTTACTGTTTGCAGCACTAGATGTTAAACATTCTAAATAGCAGTCCCTTTTGCTACCCTCACAGGAGGTCTGAAACTTCAAGAACTGAAAATTAACTACTGTAGTGATTAGATTAGGAATCCCTTGGTACTCAGTCGTTAGAGGGTTTGAATTTGTTATTGCCTAAACCAGGCTTATGCACAAGCTGTAAGTAGATGGTCCCAGTCCCCTGTCCAAACCCTGGGAGAGTTACTGAAGATGGATGCTGTAATTATCACTCCATCCCAGGTCAGGTTGAAGTCAGGGTCATCAAGGAAACCTATCCCTTGCTGTCTTATGGGTAAGCAACATTCATCTTTTGGGAGATACCTTGAAGGCACTCCTCAGTTCCAGTATGGTCCCTAAGGAAAAGAGTCTACGTTCAAAAACCTCTCAGAGGTTTGTTACAACTGCAGACTTTGCAGTTACGGAATCAGCCTTGGTGACCTATTGAAAAACTCTCTGTGATTTCAGATGTTTGAAATGAAGATGTCCACAAGTGGTTGTGGCAAGCAGCCCCCTGCTGAATTATGTAGCTCTATCTGCTACCACTAACGTCCATTTGACATTGATTACTATGTGCTCTATTGTTTAGATGATAAGGTACATATTGGTTCAGGCTGGACTGTAATCTCCTGCATAATTTCAGCAAAGAAAGGGAAAGAAAAGTTGGCACGCCGGCTCCTTGACAAATGGCTTCTTTTGTCAGAATCAGTATCTTCACTAAGGAAGGCAAGGAAAAGAAAACCTGGTGAGAGAGCTGGCAGATAAGCTTGAATTGACAGTAATTACTTGAAAAGGGCCCAGCAGAAATTTTCTGAGATCATACTTCTTCAGGGAATACACTAGAGGATCATCACATTGTGCTGTAATTATTACACCCTTCCCAGTTGTTCGCTTTGCCTCACAACTGAATTATCCACCAGTGAAAAATGGCATCTTTTTGTTCAAAAAAACATAAGGAAGGACACCACGTGAGGGTTGGAGCAGAGGAATTTCTGGATTAAAAACATTATATATTTTGCTAGAATATTGACTCCTCCCCACTTTTACGCAGTACAAGTTGAAGATACTGACTAAATGTAAACATCTAAATACAAGTCAGTTGCACTAGATTCCCTTTATAGTCCTTATAGGTTCCCTTTATAGTGGGGAAAAAAAACAGGAACTCATAAAGATAAGCTTCACCTCACCCTAAAACAGCTCTCTGAGACAAATCAAACAAATCATGCCCTGGTTCTCTCCACTGACTACACAGTGGAGAGAAGAACTGTCTTAAGAACTAAATCAGATGTTGAAAACTAAAATGCGATAAAGTGAATCTCACTGTTGGCTTCTGTTGGCTTTGGACAAGACCACAAGTGGGTAGGGCCAGCCACCTAGAAAAAAAAAAATGCAATATGAGCTTAAGATTGTCAATATTAAGAAAAATATTCAGAGCCATATTTACCACTAAGGTCCACTTGCCTTCAATCAGAGATAAGCACATGAAAGTGCTAAAATCAGCTTTTAGGTTACAATTTTAATATATTCTCCAACATAGTCTATCTTGGGTCAAGGCAATCCCAAGCACGAATACAGGCTGGGTGGAGAATGGATTGAGAACAGCTCGGAGGAGAAGGACTGGGGAGTGTTGATTGAGCAGAAGCTGAACATGAGCCGGCAGTGTGCGCTTGCAGCCCAGAAAGCCACTGTATCCTGGGCTGCATCAAGAGAAGCGTGACCAGCAGGCTGAAGGAGGTGATTGTCCTCCTCCACTCTGCTCTCATGAGACTCCATCTGCAGTACTGCATCCAGCATCCAGCTCTGGGGCCCCTAACAGAGAGTCCAGAGGAGGGCCACAAAGATGATCAGAGGGCTGGAGCACCTCCCATATGAGGACAGGCTGAGAGAGTGTTTTTCAGCCTGGAGAAGAGAAGGCTCCAGGGAGAACTTAAAGCATCCTTCCAGCACTTCAAGGGGGCTATGGGAGAGATGAGGAAGGACTCTTTATCAGGGAGTGTAGTGATAGGACAAGGTGTAACAGTTTCAAGCTGAAAGGGGGGATTTGGATGAGATATGAGGAAGAAATTCTTTACTGTGAGGGTGGTGAGACACTGGAAGAGGTTGCCCAGAGAAGCTGTGGATGCCCTATCCTTGGAGGTGTTCAAGGCCAGGCTGGATGAGGCTTTGGGCAACCTAGTTTAGTTGAAGGTGTCCTGGCCCATGGCAGGGGGTTGGAACTCTATGATCTTTAAGGTGCTTTCCAACACAAACCATTCTATGAATCTATGATTCTAGTATTCTTCCTGGGTGCTCAAGCATGACTATGTCCCAGTCTCTTGGCAGTAACTAGTATAAAGAGCATCCAGTATACATTCAATAAATTTTTAGGTGCTAACAGCCTACAGAGTTCTTATACAGCAGAGATTTACCAAGACTGTCATTCCTCTAAGTCTTCCAATGAGTTTCCTCTTGAGGTTGAACTGTCATTCCTGATAGCCCTGGAGCAGGTGACATAAGCTATAGTTTTTGGTGTCATGAACTGGTTTTAGTCATTTTGCTTTTGCTGTAGTTCCATCCTCCAAAGAGACAGTCAGGTGGAGTAAGGACGAGGTCAAGGTAAAACATGCGGGGGAGTAAGCAATTTCAGAGATGGCAGAGGACAACTTCAGTAGTGTGTTTGAGGTCAGCATGAGAAGTCAGAGCAGTGGGGGCGTTGGTTAATTTGTCTCTAATAAATTCTTGTATGAAAGCAAGCCAGAGACAAATCTTGAGGACAAAATTTCATCCTGAAACATCTTGAGGTCAATCTGCAGAAAACTAGCTTGGATCCCCAGGAAAATCCCCAGCTGAGTCTTTCCTTTCAAAGTGCTCTTTAGAGTGTATACTGTACCCCATGCCTGGCAGTCTCTGCCTATTCCAGCTGGATTTTGCATGACTAATGTAAAGCAGATACGGTGACTGGGGTTCCTTCCTTGAATCATCTCCAAACTGCTGTTAGAAGGGCAGATAGGGTTTGTAACGAAATGTATCCTCAGGATCAATTTCTGCTGCTGAATGGGCAGAGCAGAGATGCCCAGGTGGACCACCTGCAGTCTGTGGATCACCCACCTGGGATGTGTCATTGGTATGGTCATTCCCTCTTCCTCTGCCCAGCCTTTCTCTCATGACGTATTCAATCCATCAGCAATCTTATGTTGTCTTTGCTAGGTTCCTAACTGTACAGGTTTTGGCTGGGATGGAGTTAATTTTCTTCATAGTGGCTCATACGGTGCTATGTTTTGGATTTGTGACCAAAATATATCCGTGTTTCAGCTATTGCTATTGTGCAGTGTCAAGGACTTCTGTTTCTCATGCTGGCCCAAAAGTGAGTAGGCTGGGGATGCAGAAGTTGAGAGGGGACACACCTGGGACAGCTGACCCCAGCTGACCAAAGGGGGATATCCCATACCATATGACATTGTGCTCAGCAGTGAAAGCTGGGGGAAGAAGGAGGAGGAAGGGATGTTCAGAGTTGTGGCATTTGTCTGCCCAAGTGACCATTAGGCATGATAGAACCCTGCCTTCTTGGAGATGGCTAAACATCTGCCTGCTGATGGGAAGTGGTGAATGAATTCCTTATTTTGCTTTGCTTGTTTGCACAACTTTTGCTTTACCTGTTAAACTGTCTTTTTCTCAAACCACAAGGTTTCTCACTTTTACACTTCTGATTCTCTCCCTCATCCCACTGTGGGGGAGTAATGGAGCAGCTCTGTGGGGCTCGGATATCTACTGGAGTTATCCCACAACACTAACCAATTTTCAATAACCCAGCTATTATCTACTCCTTTTAGTACACTGCTTCTGAAAAATGTTATTGCTTTAACGTCCTGGTGGATCCAGGATGCTTAGAGTTATATTGGTCTCAGAAATGCACTTATTGTGGGATTTAGACTTTATAATATGGGCCATCCCATATTTTGATCGTCTCATTCAGAGATACGTGTTGAAAGTTTTTGATAGTGACAACTAGAAATGCCACTTCTAAGTTCTTGGTTTGTCCCTTGCCACTCGAAGTTATTTTAGATTCAGAAGATCACAGGAATAGTTTATTCAATCCGTCCTTGTCAAATAATATTTGTCTTTGGAGATAACATTATGAAGTCCAACTACTTTACTGATGTTACCCTTCAGCTATTCTACTAGGATTAAGTCTGTGGAATTACCTACCTAACTGTCACTGTCATGTCTGTGCCTGGTGAGATTGTGGAAGAGATTCTCCTAGAAGCTGTGCTAAGACACATGGAAGACAGGGAGGTGATTCGAGACAGCCAGCATGGCTTCACCAAGGGCAAGTCTTGCCTGATCAACAGGGTGGCCTTCTGTGATGGAGTGACTACATCAGCGCACAAGGGAATAGCTACAGATGTTGTCTGTCTGGACTTCTGTAAAGCCTTTGACAGGGTACCCCACAACATTCTTCTCTCTAAATTGGAGAGATATGGATTTGATGGATGGAAAGTTTGGTGAGTGAGGAATTGGATGGATGGTCACGTCTAGAGGACAGCAGTCTGTGACTCAATGTCCAGATGGAGATCACTGACAAGTGGTGTCCCTCAGGGGTTCATACTAGGACCAGTATTGCTTCATATCTTCATCAGTGACATAGACAGTGGGATCGAGTGCACCCTCAGCAAGTTTGCAGATGACACCAAGCTAAGTGGTGCAGCTGGCTCTCCTGAGAGACAGGATGCCATGCAGAAGGACCTGGACAAGTTCGAGAAGTGGGCTAACGTGAACCTCATGAGGTTCAACAAGGACAAGTACAAGATCTTACATGTAGGTTGGAGTAACCCTTAGTATCAATACAAGCTGGGAGATGAAGGGATTGAGAGCAACCCTGTGGAGAAGGACTTGAGGGTAATGGTGGATGAAAAGCTGATCATGACCTGGCAATGTGTTCTCACAGCCCAGAAAGCCAACCATATCCCGGGCTGCATCAAAGGAAGTGTGACCAGCAGGTTGAGGGAGGTAATTGTCCTCCTCTACTCTGCTCCAATGAGACCCCACATGCAGTGCTACATCCAGCTCTGGAGTCCTCAGCAGAGGAAAGACCATGGAGTGGGTCCAGTGGAGGGCCACAAAAACAATCAGCGGGATGGAACACCTCTCCTACGAGGACAGTCAGAGAGATTTTGTATTGTTGAGCCTGGAGAGGCTCTAAGTGCAACTTATTGCAGCCTTTTAATTCTTACAGAGGGCATATAAGAAAGTTGGGCACATTTTAGTACAGCCTGTTGTGATAGGAGAAGGCGTAAAGGTTTTAAACTAAAAGAGGGTAGATTTAGAGTAGATATAAGGAAGACATTTTTTAGGATGTGTGGTGAAACAGTGGCACAGTTGCCTGGAGAGGTAGTAGATGCCCCATCCCTGGAAACATTCAAGGTCAGGTTGGACGGGGCTCTGCACAACCTGATCTAGTTGAAGATATCTTGCAGCCAATATCAACACCAAACGCCTATCTCATAGGGAGGATAGTTTTTATTTTTTTTTTTAGGTTTTGAGTCAATATGTAATGGACCCGATCTCCAGTAAGTGTTATTTGCTATAGCTTCATGGAAGTCAGCAAGGCAATGCTGATTTATGTCAATTGACAATCTAGACCCAGGAAAATTCTGATGTATATTATGCGTATAGTCTATTTGTTATTTATTATGGTTATGTGTTTTATTGGTTATATAAAATTTCAAAATACCAATAAAAATAGAACTTTACAAAAGTTTGTGTGCCATCAAATGTTCTTTGACAGCACTGATTTTGCAATAAGATTGGATTGCACATTAATGTTTAATTTGCCTTTTATTATATTTTAACTGCCTTTTTATTATATGTATACTTATTATTGTGAAAGGCCTTGGGATGACTTTGTCAAGAAAGGTGGCATATAAACAAAATTGTATTGATCTGATGATAAGCAGCAGAACAACGATCCAAGAAGTGAGACATTTCCTAATAAACTTGCATACGGCAATACACTGTTAATGTCATTTTTTAGCTTCACATTTTTACTGGCTAAAAGTTATGGAGATGACAAGTTACTACTCCCTATTGGATCTTTGACTGACAACTTTACTTCCGTCAGCCCTCTTCTACAAACTGTGGTAGAAAGGTTTAATTGTGTTTGTAATTAATTGGATTTTAATCAGACCGTATAAAGAAATTGCAGAAGGTTTGTTTTTTGTTTTGTTTTTTTTTTTTAAGCAGCAAAAAGCCGTCTTTTAACATATTGCTAGGGATGCAGAAATACTCATTGCTACAACAGTTTGAATAGTGAATTAAAATGCATTCATGATTCAATACAAAATTGGTTAGATTAGTTAGCATTTGAAGAACAGTTTCATGTATTCCAGGGGAAGGGGAAAAAAAAAAAAGAAGAAAAAAAAAAAAAAGAAAACCCCAAACATGAAGCTTAGTTTATTTTAAACCAAGCGTCTATCGCATTGAATTGAGCTCTCAAGAAAGGTATCTTCTGAGCCCTTTAAATTGCTTGCATTGAAACTCGTAAACATTCATTAATAATGTTCTATGGGAAATAATTTTCAGCTCCTTTTGCATAATGTTGCAGCATCTATTGAAATAATATTTTGCCATATCAGAAAGATAAATCCTAATAAGGAAGGCAATTAAAGCCAAGTGGAGAAACAAAAACTTCCATAATGTTATCTCTAAGTACCAACTGGTAATGAATTGAATGCAGAAACCTATGTGGGAGTTCACAGTCTTTTCAGTGTCTTCAGGGCTGGGATGAGTGGGCAGGCCCTTGTTCCCAGATTCACCACTTCTCTGCCTCTTCCGTTTCCCAAGTACTCACTAAATCTGGGTCTGGAGAGTTTTATGCATGTAAAAAGGCTGACCTAAGACTTTAACACATCTGGGTAGGGAGACATTTGCATGCTCCAGCAGTTATATTTAAACCTATTTAAAAGAACAAGAAGAAAAAGGGAAGCACAACCAAGAGTAACAAGTGTCTGACAGAATCACTAGAAAAATAAGACTATGGGCCAAGTGCCACCATTACCATTTAGGTGCCCCCATTTTTATAGGCCATCCTGCTGGTGAGATTTAGTGACTTGCAGTGACCAACCTATGAAACATTCAAACTGTGGAGACTTGAGTCAAGGACTCTTGTTCAAGAGGTCTGCAGCCCTACCTTACTTGTTCTGTTTTCAGAATTACTCTCCACAGCAAACTTGCACTGGTCTAAGGGAATTAAGCTGAAAGAGAGTAGTTTTAGACCGGATATTAAGAGGAGGCTTTTTACTGTGAGGATGGTGAGGCAGTGGCCCAGGTTGCCCAGAGAAGCTGTGGATGCCCCATCCCTGGAGGGGTTCAAGGCCAGGCTGGATGAGGCTTTGAGCAACCTGGGCTAGTGGGAGGTGTCCCTGCCCATGGCAGGGGGGTTGGAACTAGATGATCTCTAAGGTTCTTTCCAGCCCAAATGATTCTGTGACTCTATGATTCTATGAATTGACATCATAGCAGTATCCAAGTAGGACTAACTGAACAGTCTGGATGTGGACAGATGACTGGATCAATCTCAGGAAAATTAAATGCTCTCTTCATTTTTTCTGCTCCTGCTACTCTCCTTTCTCTTTGCATCATAGCAACAAAGTCGAGCAACCTCCACTTCTGTATCCCTCCTCTAGTTTTCGTTGCATGGAGCAACTTCTTAAAGCAGTGTTTGTGGGAGAGGAAGCACAGAAGTAAATCATTGTAGACTCATTTCTTCATGTTTTCTGTCAATCAGTTAAGTCACTGCAGATATAAAGGTATAGCAAAGTAATTATGATAAACCTTACAGGTGAGGTCCTCAGACAGTGATATGAGACTTAGTGTGATTCAGACCCAAGACTCTGCTTTTGCCACAGAGAAACAGGGAAAAAGTCTCTTTTGATACTTAGTGATCCCATGGTTGCGGACATAATGAATTTCTTCTGCCTAAATTGGTTTTTTTTTCTTTTTTTTTTTTTTATTTTTCCAGGACATTTTCTGAAGTGTGAAAGTCCTTGCTGAAGTTTTATGCTGCTGCTTCCAAGCTGTTCCCTCTGTCACCTTCACTGCAAAGAAAGAATGACTCTTCTGCGAAACATCCCCAGTAGTGTGTGTTCTTTAAGGTCACCTAGGAAAGAGTTAGCTGTACATTAAGTTATACCTTGCTGATAACAAGATGGATTTGGAAAGTGATGAGAAATGACAGGGTACACATGTACATTAAAGCAGATGACAGGAAATTGAAAACATTACTGTAACTTATTAAACATTGATTTTCCAGACATTCCTTGATATTGTTTGACGAAAACAAATGTTAACAGTAACAGCAGCAGAAACAGTTGGAAAGGAATGTGGTCTCATTTTGGAGCTGGGAGTGAGAAGCAAGATCAGAGAGGCTAAGAGAACAAATCATGAAAACTGCAAGTCCAGGCACATTGTACACAACTAGAAAGTACCAAAATGCTATTATTTATGACAGGAGAAGAGAGGAGAGGAGAGGGGAGGAGAGGAGAGGAGAGGAGAGGAGAGGAGAGGCTATTTCAACTGAAAGGGACCTACAACAATCATCTAGTCCAACTGCCTGACCAGTTCAGGGCTTCCCAAGTTGAAGCATGTTATTAAGAACATTGTCCAAATGCCTTTTAAACACTGACAGGTTTGGGGCATTGACCACTTCTTCAGGAAGATTGTTCCAGTGTTTGACTACTCGCCTTATACCGAGATGAGAGACTAGAAGTCCACAGAAAAATAGGCAGTTAGGATATAACCTCTAATTTTAAACTCTGCTCTTGCCTATGATGTTTTTTGGTTTGTTTTTTTTTTTTTTCATAAATTTTGGATAGTTTTTGGCTTAAACAGGGACACCCTGCAGAGGTTGAACTTTGCCAATTTGCTGATGTAAAAATATGGTCTGCCTTCACCAATTTTATGAAGAAGTTCTCTTGTTTGAAAAGTTTTCTGCAACTGAGCATTCTACAACTCAGTCCTGTCCTGAACATTAATCTCAGCTCAGAGAGATATTCAGAGTCCTATCCAGGACCAAATGCTGGTATTCGTACTTCTGTTGATAAGCACTTTAAAAATTATTATGGTTTAATTTCAGGTTTCATTTGAACCCAAATTGGTTGAACTAATGTAAAAGGCTGCAAAGTCAAACATATTAGTTTTAATGGAACTTTTTCCTGAAATCAGTGAGGAATAAATTCTTTCTGAATTAAACCAATGTTAAACTTCACTAAAGATTTCCGTTTACACTCATTGAACAGATTAGTAATCTTCAGCAGCAAAGAGGAGTATCTACAACACAATATGCAGTAGTTTAGCCAAATGACTGGAAGTGGGAGTGCACTCACTGGTTGAATCCAGGGAATGACAGCAGCATTGCAAAGGGAAGAAACAGGACAGCAAGTGGAGGGGCTGTGTGAGGCTGGGTCAGGTCACGCATGGTGACCGAGCAGAGTGGGCTTGTGGTGACAACTGTGACAGCACTAGGGGCTGGCTGTGTTGCTATCAGTTGACATTGCACGTATTTAGGATCTTAGCCTCGCACCAGGACTGGTATATTGCCTCCTGACAGCTGTTGTTTAATCCCTCTAGGAAGCGACACAATTCTTGGACATTCATGGTATGGCTGAACTTGAAGTTATTGTCCCTATGGTGATTATAAATTAGAAAGAATCAGGATCAGGACCAATTGTCTTGTACTAGGACTTACTAGTAAACGTTCTTACTCCTCTGTGACCACCCTAAAACAAGGTGACCTGGTGGCCTTGCTCATGCTGCAGTCTCTTTCACTTTCTGCTTTTGAACCCCTGTCTAGGGACTGCCTGGGAGAGTGCCACTCAGCACAAGCCAAACCTGTGCCATAGCAAGATAATAATTAAATAGTATAGATCGTTACCTGCCAGTGCTTAAACCTATCCTTTGACTCTGCTTAATTTATCGGTATAGGTGTAGTGTTTAGCACCTGAATTTTACCTCTCTCAAATATGCATTAAATATGAACACACCATTTAATTTATTTTATATGTACCATGCAGTTACATTTCGTTCTCCAGTGCATGCCTCCATATACAGATTAGAACAGAAAGTATTTTTTTTAGGGAGGAGACTTGAAAATACTAAATATATTACTAGAAGTGTAGGCTCTTCACCTTGGTTAGAAATTTTAATCAAAACATTTTTTAAACATCTGAGCTCTCAGATTTTTTGTAGGAAACACTTGTCTGCATTTTTTCATGTGTCAGTGAAAGCAAACAAAACAAAACAAAAAGATGCAGCTATCATACCCGTTTCTTAAAGATCTGATTTCTCTTACTCTAGTATAGTTTCCTTTTCTGTTTTTACTTTCTAGCATGACCATAATTTAAATTTAAACAAATATTGTGAGCATTTCCGAAACCATAGTCTTTCCCTCTGCATGTGGACTGCATAATCAGGGATTTTGGGATGTCCAAGTTTTCGGATCTTTGTGATGTTCCTGAATGGTATTGTTGGCTAGGGCATAAGCAAAGATAAAAAAGACAAAATACTTTATTCTTTTAAGCATTTATTTTTCTCTCCTTCGGAATGATACCTGGCTCCATGGTGCAGTAAGCGCTCTTATTGTACTTACAATGATCTGAGGATTCTTTGTCTCTATTGTAAGTGGCAACTTCTGACATCTTCTACGCTAAAACTGCTGAGTTGCTGGCATATTGTTTCCTAGGTAAAATATACCTGAGAGTGAAATGGCAGCTTGGTAAGTCAAAAAGTGAGTAGATGTTTGCTGGCTTCTGTGGGTGACGCTGAGAGTACCGGTGCTCTGAAGCACCAGGCTCCTGGCACCAAATTTAATTACAAGGCAATTTGGAACATGTTCAGACACTACTCGTATCCTTGCAAGTTCTACACATGCACATACTTTATGAAAGCCTTGCCTGGGGGTATTCAGCATAATGATACTTTGAACTAAAAAAATAAACCCTTTTATCCACAAAAAAAGGTGTGGGTTGTTGTTTGTTTGGTTTTTTTTGTTTGTTTTTTTTTTTTTAATCCCCCTGTTGTGGTAAAGGCTGAGAGGGAAGTTCTTGAGCTGGGTCTCCCAGTGCTTCATGAAATACAGTATTTAATTCTTTCTTTAGCAGAGAGAGATGCAGTCAAATCTACTTGCCAACCCAAGGCCCCACAGAAACATATTGTTAAAATCCAGTGTTCCAAATCCTGAGAATCTGTTCCTGTTTTTCTGGTCAGTTAATATTGCCTTATCTGTTTTGACAGTGCCATCAGGCAAAACAGGCACTTTCTTCCGAGGAAGCACATTTTATAACTCTTTTATATTTCTTTATAGTTATAGCTGTATGAAATATACTGCCATTTCTGAGGGACCTGTGATGGGGTTAGACATTGCCTACAACAGTGGCTGAACTCGGTATAATAAATAACGTGACAATGAGAATTGACACTGGATGTATCAAATGGTATTCAGATGGAGTCTTCCATACAAAGCAGATTCCTTCTGACAAAGGACATCTAGAAGTGTACATTGGAAATTTGTTTGCTACTTTATGAACAGGTGAGTTACAAAGTCCCCTACAGAAGCCTGCTAGGGTCAGTCAGTGATTATTCTGGATAGCTAATGAAGTCACGCAGTTATTTCTATGCTAATGCAGATGTAATATAAGTCTGTGTGGCATGTTCATTGAGGAGGAGTGCATCTCACACTCGACATCAGTATAGTCTCGCAAGACTCAGTTTCACCTCCAGGAAAGTCTTTTAAGAAACAAAGAGGGGAACTGAATTTAAAAACTGAATTTAGGAAAGAGCACAATTAATAACTCTGACCTCTCATTTCAGTAATGGATTTCCCTATATGCAACTCTCATTTAATGAATTGTCAGCTTCACTACTTTGTGGTACGTTGCCCAGCGCTTGGTTGATTTTTTAAGCTCAAAAGTCAGGCATATGCAAAAGTTCTTGCCCATTTGATACAGGGTACAGATGAGATTCTACAGCTGCAGTGTAAGATGAAGTCATAAAGCCTCAACAGACAATTTTTAAAGGATAGACTCCTCATCCTGTGACAAACAGGTTCTTGTAGTCAGAGCAGCCTGCGAGCTAATGCTAGATGCAAAATGGCAGCTGCGGCTTCACCGTGTCCTTATGCTACCACCATCGTGGCTTTTGGAAGCTCTCTGTGACACTTTGCCATAAGACCTGGTATTCCATTTAGCACATTAAATCTTAAGGTCATTAGCAATATCTCCTTTCAGAGAGCTTTTGTTGTGTCCAGTGCCACATCTGCTAAATAACACAACAAGATGGTGTTTGGTCAGGAACTAATACTGACAACAATTCAGAGATCCGTAAATGTCTTCCCATAACAACACCCTGAGCCACTCGAGGTACAGGCAACAGAGATAAGCCAGCTGGTGTTACTTGCTTTCCAAAGCTATAACCCTAATATAATCTGGGGGGTGGGAGGGAGAAGGGAAAACAGATTTGTTACTAGTGTTGGACTCGTCCTCATCCACAAACAAAATGCCATGAAGCTTCGGCCAAGGAGATGAGGTCTGTTCTAAAGGTGAAAAAGAAAAAAGAAAAATGAAAAAAGAAAAACCTGCAATATGCAAGGGTAATCCTGAAAAGAATTTCCTCTTTTGTTAGTAAACTATCCCTCATGGCTGCTAGTCCTGCTGCACCATCTGTTAGCTGCATTAGTGACCTCACAAGGCAAGTGACAGTCATGTAAAACAAGCAATAGAAACATCAGTAAAGTCACTCATTTCCAAGGTAATTTTTACTAATATATAGAAAGCAAGTATACAAACAGCATCCCTTCCTCCTAGAGCCTTTGCATCTTCTGAAGTACCTAACTTTGAATGAACAACTTTAAGGGTTGTGAAATATTCATTTACCTTTTATTTTTCTCAGTTGTTTTCTATTTTATTGCATCCCTTGATTCTAGCCAGGACAGAAAAGAAATTGCTGAGATATCCTGAGAAAGGCTCTTATTGTGGTATTTTTTATGTCAACCAGACAGATCAGAAATCTAATAAAAATACATCTCTAACAGTATTTTC
>NW_010145980.1:5724-6307 GCF_000699245.1 Pterocles gutturalis | reverse complement strand
CATCCTACAAGTGCTCCCCCCTCTACAGCGCCTGTGGTGAGTATGGGTGGCATGGCTGAGGCTGGGGTCAGGGCTGAGCCCCCACTTCAGCCTCAGCTCAGCAAACATGGGCAAGTCTCCAGGGCTGCTCAAAGCAAAGATTTTCCTTTGCACAGGGGGGCTTGTCTGCTGCTGTCTGGTCCCCTGGCACTGGGGAGGGGAGGGTCCATTGTCCCACAGAGGCTGGGGGAGCAGAGACCCTCGGCGTTCCTTCCATCACCATTTCCCTCACTTTCTTTGACGCCCCTTCTCCATCTCCCCAGTTTCCCACAGCCGCTACGACTCCTCCAAGTCACGGACATACATCGCCAACGGCACAGGCTTCGCCGCGTCAAAGGCTGCCTCAGCCAGGACATCGTCATGGTGAGTGCGTGCCTTGAATTCGCAGACCTGGAGCCGCTGGCTCAGCGAGGAGATGCCCATGTGTGGCTCTGCTCCCCCATACAAGCATCCCCAGTTACCCAAGAGTACGGGGCTCTTTGGGGGATTTATCCCCCCAGCTCCCTGCAAGGACACTCGTGCCCTTCCCCAGGTGTCAGACATC
>NW_010145980.1:5040-5691 GCF_000699245.1 Pterocles gutturalis | reverse complement strand
CCCCTTCACCTTTGCCAGGTTTGATGGGGTGCTGGGGATGGGGTACCCCAGCCAGGCCATTGACGGCATCACCCCCGTCTTCGACCGCATCCTCTCCCAGCAGATCCTCAAGGAGGACGTGTTTTCCGTCTACTACAGCCGGTGAGTCTCGTGAGGAGCAGGCTCCAGGGCTGGGGAGGTGTTTGTTCTGCAGGGCATGGGCATTGCAACCACGGCGGTGTTGGGTTTGCATCTTGGGATGGGGAAAGAGCTGGGACTGGGGGAGCTGCGGAGGGGTGGAGGGCATGGTGGTGTGGATGGTGCCTGGAGGAGCTGGGGTGGAATGAAGCGGCACGAGAGGCAGAGGCAGGTGGATCCTTATCTGGAGCTGCTGGGCAGGGAGTGCCGAGGCTGGGAGCGGCTGCTCCCCACTCGTTTGTCACTGTCGGATTGCACAAAGTCACCAGCTCTGCTCGTGGGGCTGGAGCAATCACAGCCAGGAGTGGATTTACTGCTTCATCTACAGGCAAAATTAAAAAAAAAAAAATCTATTGAAGAAAAATCTGCACCAGCAGCCAAACCTCCTTTAATTTCTCACCCCAAACAGTCGTGCCCCAGCATCCCTCCTCCCAGCAGCACCCAAACCTGTAGGAGCAGTGGGAGGGTCACTCC
>NW_010145980.1:0-4882 GCF_000699245.1 Pterocles gutturalis | reverse complement strand
CCTAACGATGCTGGCTGTGACTGCAGCCTGCTCTGGGTGCCCCTTGGGTCCCCTTGGCACCCTGGGGACACAGCTGCCCTCGGACCCCAGGCTCATGGAGCACCTCTCTCTTTGCAGAGCCTGGAAGTAAGAAGACGAAAAGCACGAGCGCTCTGAGACATCACCCACTAACAGCCACCCGTGCACCCCGCAGCCGGGCACAGACCCTGCTGGGCTGCCAGCCCCCTGCCAGCCCTGCCTGGGCACCGCATGCTGCAGCAGCCCCGCCACGGGCTCTGCCCACACACCTGCCCACGCAGGACCCAGCACCCACCTGCTCCGAGACCCCAGCGTGTGGCACCCCCACTCCTGCGGGCTCTCGCACCCCTCTGAACTAACTCGGGGTTTCTTCTGCTCCAACTTGCTCTCTGCTGATGCTAACGGGGTCAGCAGAGCCTCATGGCTGGGGCTGCTCCCTTTCTCCCTGGTTTTTCAGGAACAGCAGCCGAAGGGGAATCACTCCGCTGTGTTTTGCACCCTAGGAATGCTCCTCTGAAACCTGGGGGGGAAATAATCCTCGGAGGCAGCGACCCAGCCTACTACACCGGAGACTTCCACTACCTAGTCAGAAAGAGCGGCTACTGGCTGCTCAGCATGAAGGGGTGAGGCTGCGGAGCTCCACAGCACCGGCCTCATCCTGCAAACCTCCCTGGGCTGTACGGGGGTGGTACTGGGAAAGTGGCTGGGTGCTGGGGAGGTGGTCCACAGAGGCGTGTATGTTCACTCTGTGTGCTGGAGGATGCTTGCCCCTGTGGAGGGGAGCAGGGTGGGTTCCTCCAGGAGCCCTGAGGATGCTCTGCAAGGGCTGGGGAATGCAGAGGGGGGTGGCACCACCGTGGGCTGATCCCACTTGGAAGCTGCAGTGGAAGAGTTTAACCCTCTTGAGTCCTGCAGAAGGAGTGCAAGGCACTGGAACAATTCTGCTTTGTTTGATTTAAAAAAAAATAAAAAAATAAAAAACACACATGATGAAGCTTAGCTTTCACATTCTGGAAGCTTGAAGGGAGGGTTTCAGTGCCTCTGGAGAGTCCGTGGGAGCAGCACATGCTCTGCTTGGCCAGTGGTCCCTGGACAGAGATGTGCCACGCTCACCCGTGGCCACTCGTGGCCCTGGGAGTCGAGCTGTGGTCACCCTGGGACACTCAGGGTCACCCCTCTCCTCTCCCACTCCAGGGTGTCTGTAGGGGCTGAAATCCTGTTCTGCAAGGAAGGCTGCTCGGTGGCCATCGACACAGGAGCATCCTACATCACCGGCCCCGCCGGCCCCATCTCCGTGCTGATGAAAGCCATCGGGGCAGCAGAAATGACTGAAGGAGAGGTGAGCTCAACCCCCCTCTGCCCTGTCCCCACTGCCTGCCCCCTCGGCTGCCTGTTCCCCAGCCCAAACAAGCCCAGCACCGTCTCCTCCTCTCACAGTACGTGGTGGACTGTGACCGAGTCCCTCAGCTGCCCAACATCTCCTTCCACCTGGGCGGGAAGGCATACGCTCTCAGCGGCTCAGCCTACATCCTTCGGGTAAGCTGCATCCCTCCGTGTGGGGTGGGAGGGCGGCTCTCCCCAGGGTGTGCATCTCGGGGTGCAGCTCTCCTGCAGCACCTTGCACCCTCCTGGCTCCGCTAAAGCAGCTGAGATGAATGCCAGAATGATGCTGCTTGGTTTTTCCCAAACCTTCCCATTCGGTGGAGGTGTCCACATGAGCCAGACCAACCCATCGCTGCTTCCTGGGCTGGTTTTGGGGAGATTTGGGGTGAGCAGCAAAGAGCAGAGACAGGCAGGGATCCTCCTTCCTGGAGGAAGGAACATCAAGCCAAGCAGAGGGTGTTGAGCCAGGGATGGCAGCCCTTCCTCGGGCACGCTGCAGGAGAGATGTCCCTCCTGGCACCCCCATCACCGCCTGGTTCTCCTCCTCTTTGCAGCAATCCCAGTACGGGGAGGATGTCTGCGTGGTGGCTTTCTCAGGGCTGGACATCCCACCCCCAGCTGGTCCCCTCTGGATCCTGGGCGCCAGCTTCATCGGGCACTACTACACCAAATTCGACCGGCGCAACAACCGCATCGGCTTTGCCACAGCCCGCTGACGGTGGAGGGGCTGGGGAGAGGGACTGGGAACCAGCCTGGAGGCAAGAGTACCACCGAGAAGAAACCATTTGAAGTGCAAACGAGAACAGCGATTCCTTACAGCTCAGCCACCTCCTCTCTTTACTGAAGCAACTGCAAAAACCTCGCCTTCTCCCACTCCAAAACCCCCACTCTGCTTCCCGAGAGTCTCTGCTGCTGGGGAGAACTGAGCTCTAAACGCAGCTTCCAGGGAGCGTGTTCAGTCTGGAAATCAAAGCGGGATCCATCCAGAGCTGCACCTCCAGGGACTTTCAGGGTGATGTGCAATAGTACAACTGGCACGTGGTGGATTGCTGCGGGTGTAGAGGTGCTCACAGGTTGCAGATAGACTGAGGACGGATGATCTGTTATGGTTTGTGTTATTCTTTGAAGGGGAGAAAAATAATCTGGCTGTGTTTGATGGTCGTTGTAGCTGGTGTTAACCCTGCCCCTCTCCATGGCTTTAATATTAAACAATCTGAGAGCAACCGGACACTGAGTGGATGTTTGTTCTTGCAGAGGGGAGAGATCAGACACTTTGATTAAAAGAACTGGACAATAAATGTCCCTCTGCCAGGATCCACCACTGCGGTTATGTCCTGCCCTGCTTTGTAAGACTGAAACCCTCCCAGCTAGTGCCACAGCATCTACCTGTAGAAAAATCAGGGGCTTTTCAAACAGCAAACAAGCTCTTTCTGCAGGAGGTGAGTTGCTGTGTGGGTGACCCATGCCTCAACCTGCCTTCCCAGGGGGGGCTCAGGACCACTGGTGGCACCCCTGGGGACAAGGACAGGGCTGTAGGTGTGCTTTGCTGCTCTTGGGGGGAGTGCAAGTCCCTGCAGGTCTGGTTAAGGGTGGCTGACTGTCCCACCAGGCAAGCAGCTTTGCTGCCCCAGTGCCTGGATCTGCTTTTGTTGCCACGCTGGCTCCAGCTCACAACCAGAGGCTTGTCTGTGTGCTGGCTGTGTGCGGAGATGCTCAGCGGGAGCACGCTGGAGCTGAGTGCCCCGTGCTGGCTGGCCGGGCAGGAGGGGCCACCCAGTGCTCCCAGCTGGAGGCTGACATTTCCAGTTCTGCGGGAAAGCTATGGTGTTTCGAGTTACAACCCAGCAGCTGCGAATCCAAGCGCTCCCCAGTGCCAAGTGGTTTGCAACACGCATCTCCAGTTCAACCAGCTCAGGTCTGTGACCGCTCTGGTCCACAGCCGAGCCCTTGGAACCGTGCCCGTAAAGCAGAGCACAGCGCTCGGGCTCCTGGAGCAGAGCCGGGAGCAAGCCACCAGCTGAGTGCAATCGCTCGCAGAAGCTTCTCATCCTCCTTTCTGCAGCCAGGGATGACTGCTGGTGAATTCCCAGCACTGCCCGACATGCAGGCTGACATGGGCTGCCTTGCAGGCTGCAGGGATGTTTGGGAGAGCGATGCTCCTGCCAGCACCGAAACAGTGGCTGCTGTGGGACCTTTCCAGCCAGGTAGCCAGCAGCCAGCTCTGCTCGCCAGCCCTCCCTCCCAGCACCACGGGACCTCATCCCCTTGTCCCCAGGGACCCGCAACCCAGCCTTACAGCGGAGAGGATGTGGCTGAGCGGATGTTTGTCCCTCCTGGGAGGGTCTCTGCAGCCGTGTAGCATTTAAACCTCTTAACGCTGGGATGCACAACCCTGGCTCTCCCAGGATGGGAAATTTAAGTCACCCGACGATGTTACTTGATTCTTTCCATTGCATTCTGCAACACTTGTCCATCACCCCCAACACAGGGGCAAGGGGAGCAGTGGCGATGGCTCTTGGGGTGCTGGGAGTGGAGGGAAGGGGCCCCAGCGGTTGATGTATCTTGCTTTCATCCAGCATTTCCTGAGCACAGCTGGGTGCTGCAGGCAGCGGCTCCTCAGTGCAGGAAACCCAGGGGCTGGGAAGCAGTGGCAGCGTGCGCAGGGGAGGCTCGGGAGGGAGGGCAGAGCTGCCCGGAGGCTCTCAGCATGGGGATATTTGCACAGGTCAGCTCTGCAGCTCCAGCCTGGCCTCTCCACACCCTCCTGGCCGTGCAGAGATGCTGGCAAGCTTCTCGCCTTCCTTTCTACCGCAGGGAAACTCTCCACTTCAAAATAACGGAGCCTCCTTGTCTATTCTACACCGCAAAGGCTCTGATCCGGAGAAAACTCGAGTGGATGTGAGCTTGAAAAAACACCAGGTGACCTAAAACCCCATGATGGTTTCTGCCTACAGCCCGCAGCTGGAAAATGGTCAGGCTGGCCTAAAATAGGATGTTTTTGTGGATCCAGCCCTGTTCCTATTCAGTGGGAGGGAAGAATGCCTGGGCTGCTGCGGTGAGGCTCCTGGGCCCCCTAAGCTAGGCTATTAACACCTCTAATCTCCTGCGCCCGGGCAATTTCCTGGTGGCTGCTGCAGTCCTGGCTGCGAGGCACCGCTAACCCGCAACTGCCCCGTATTAACGCTCGGGATTGTTACGGGCGAGCAATTAGGCCACGCTCGGCCCGGCAAAGCAGCGGGAGCAATTATGCCCATCCTATTAAAACTGACACAGCTCTATATTTAGAAACATGGTCAACTGGCTGTTGGTTGTTTTTTGGTTTTTTTTTTCCCTAAACGATTTTCCCCCAGTCTCCATGGTCCATTGAAGCTGGTTTCAGCTGCATCCAGCTGTAAACTTCGGAGGGGGCATTCTGTGCTCCCGGCTATGTGCAGTCGTTGTTTCCTCTGATAGTGAAGCCAGGCTGGAATGGTATCAGCAG
>NW_010145979.1:4875-5151 GCF_000699245.1 Pterocles gutturalis | reverse complement strand
GGGCAACCTGGGCCACTGCCTCACCCCCATAGTTGCAAAACATTTCTTCCTTGTGTCCAGTCTATACCTGCCCTCTTTCTGTTGAAAGCCGTTGTCCCTTGTCCTGTCAAGGCAGTTTGCAGGCCGGACAAGGCAGCGATCGCTTCAAACAAAACATGTCCAATCGCCAGCGACTGACCCACTCCCTGCCCGACCCTCAGCCTGGCAAACCGAATAAAAGAGAGTTAACGCGCAAAATGACGCAGGCTTTGGCCCCTTCTAGACTGCTGTCTCTGT
>NW_010145979.1:3279-4714 GCF_000699245.1 Pterocles gutturalis | reverse complement strand
AGCACGCGCGGAGGGACGAGCCGGGGGGCAGGCGTGCAGGAAGGCAGCAGGCAGGAGGCAGGCAGGAAGGCAGCAGGCAGGAAGGCAACAGGCAGGCGGAAAGGCTAGTGCTAGTGGTTTGGCCTGTTCCTGCTCGCAGCCCCACAGCCCTGCCATAGCAGCACCCCCACTCCCAGGCTGCTCCCCTGCCAAGAAGGACTTTTGGGAGAAGACCAAGAACAGCTGAGCGGCGAGGGAGAACTTTGTGGCCCAGACAGGGAAGTATACACTTACCTAGGTGCGGTCAGGGGCAGGGAAGGAGGTGGAGGTTGCCCTCATGCTGGGTGTGCTGGACAGCTGGGGTGTCCCCACAGTGGGGTGGACCTCACATCCTACCCCTGGCCTGCTGGGCACCAGGACATCCAAGCAGGTCAGCAGGATGGGGCGGGTTTCAGGAGGGGTCTGGGTGTGAGCTGAGACAGCCCTTGGGCAGAGATTTGGGGCTAATGGGTTGGGATGGAGCGGGAGGGCATCCCAAGTGAGAACCATAGGTGAGTGGGCTGGGGGTGAACAAAAAGCTGGGAGCGGACACAGCTGGGACAGCTGACCCCAACTGACCCAAGGGATATCCCACACCATATGACATCATGCTCAGCATATAAAGCCGGGGGAAGAAGAGGGAAAGGGGGGGACATTTGGAGTGATGGTGTTTGTCTCCCCAAGTAACGGTTATGCGTAATGGAGCCCTGCTGTCCTGAAGATGGATGAACACCTGCCTGCTTGTGGGAAGTCATTAATTAATTCCTTGTTTTCCTTTGCGTGTGCATGGCTTTTGCTTTACCTATTAAACTGTCTTTATCTCAACCCACAAATTTTCTCACTTTAGATTCTCTCCCCCATCCCACTGGGGGGAGTGAGCAAGTGGCTGTGTGGTGCTTACAGCCAAGGTTAAACCACAACAAGGTGAAAGCTGGTGACTTTGCAAGCCAGGTGCTCTCATCACCTTAGCAAAGCACATGGGTTGTGCCCATCACCGTGGCATCAGATCTACAGAGGATGAACAAGGCGTGCTGCCCTGCCTGGGCGTGGAGGAGCTCATCCATCGGTCTGGTGGGCGAGTGCCTGCCCTCCCTCTGGTGCCATGCTTGGTGCCATGCCTGCTGCCCTGCCCCAGCTGGGCCCCCATGCGAAGCCCCCCTCTGCGCTCACGTGTGCCCCCCAAGCACATGTCTGGATCCCTGGGGTACCAGGGAAGGGCAGCTCCTGGCTGCGGTACCCCAATGCCCCCTGGGTGCTCCAGAACATCCATACACCAGCAGGAAGAAGATGCCACAGACCTACCTGAAGGTCTGTCCCCTGAGCCCCAGGGACCTCAGGGGTGAGCTGTCCTTGCAGAAGGACCAGGCCTGGCGCAGCGGGTGGCCATGCTGGGGGGGCGGCACAGGGCTGAGGGACC
>NW_010145979.1:2589-3183 GCF_000699245.1 Pterocles gutturalis | reverse complement strand
CCATCCGCAGCTGGCAGGCTGCAGGCAAACAGGATGACGAGTGGGTGACGGGGCGCGGAGAAGGGGGAGTGTGGCCTTGCACAGGGGCTGGCAGCCCCTGTTCTGCAGCGGGAGTGACGCCGGTGAGAAGGACCCTCAGCAAGGAGGGAGCATCGCCCATCTCCCCAGGAGCAAAGGTGCGCTGGGCCCTCCCCACCCAGGGGTGCCCCGTGGCTGGAGGAAGGAGCAGGGATGGGGCAGGCAGGTTTGTGCTGTCCCCCCTTGGGGTGAGGTGGTGTGCCTAGGGCAGGGGGACGGGGTGTCAGCCTGTCATGGGTGCCCGCAGGTCCTGTCAGTGCTGTCCCTGATCAGGCTGGGACAGACCAGGCACCAGACCTGGGCTGGGGAGGGGGCCGTGACCTCGCTGGGCAGCTCTCCCAGTGCCAGCTGTCACTAGATTGATTTCTCTGTGACTCTTCTTCATTTTGGTCCTTCTCCTTCACGCCCTGCTCCAACAGGCAAGAAGACAGTGGCCATGGCTGTGGTGGAGTTTCCCTCTAAGGGACACAGAAGAGCCCTTGTTGCCCAGGCACTGGCGCTGCTGGCTTAGCCCTT
>NW_010145979.1:1635-2551 GCF_000699245.1 Pterocles gutturalis | reverse complement strand
CGAATGGGGCTGAACACCACAGACAGCCTGGAGCTGCTCTCTGTCCCTGATCAGTCCATCGCCCAGGAGGTGGTGGGCCTCCTCTGCATGGTCCTCCTCACCCTCACCGCCCTGGTGGCCAACACCGTGGTGATGCTCGTCATTCTCAAAACCCCCCTTCTCAGGAAGTTCATCTTTGTCTGTCACCTCTGTGCGGTCAATCTCCTCTCTGCCATTTTCCTGATGCCCCTGGGGATCATTTCCAGCTCCTCGTGCTTCAACAGGGTGATCTACAGCATTGCCGAGTGCCAGGGCTTGATATTCCTGAATATCTGCTTTATCAGTGCTTCCATCCTCACCATCTCCATCATCAGCGTGGAGCGGTACTACTACATCGTCCACCCCCTGAGATATGAGGTCAAGATGACCATCAGGCTGGCAGTGGCCGGAGTCATCTTCATTTGGGTCAAGTCTGTTCTCATCACGGTCTTGGCACTGGTGGGCTGGCCTCAAGGCAACGGGGCCACCAGCGCCAGCCGCTGCACAGTCTACTGGAGCCCTGGGGCCCACAAGAAGGTTTTCGTGATTATCTTCAGCATCGCCTGCTTTGTGCTGCCCACCATCATCATTTTTGCTGTCTACTGCAGTGTGTACCGTGTGGCCCGCATGGCGTCCCTGCAGCACGCCCCTGTGCCAGCACAGGCCCCTGCCCCCAGACACCGATCCAACTCCATTGCCAGCCAGGTGACCATCATCACCACCAGGAACCTGCCGCTGCCCAGGCTGACACCAGAGCGCTTTTTGGGAAGCAACAAGGCCATCCTCACCTTGGTCCTCATTGTGGGACAGTTCCTGTGCTGCTGGCTGCCCTTCTTCGCTTTCCACTTGCACTCCTCTGTCACCACTGGCACGGCGGGGGGGGGGCGCCGGGGGAGGG
>NW_010145979.1:695-1572 GCF_000699245.1 Pterocles gutturalis | reverse complement strand
CTGGCCCGGCTCCGGCGCAGCTGTCTCAACCGTCCACTGGGCCAGGAGCTCTGTCTTTCCGTCTCGGAGGCCTCTGTCCAGGAAAACTTCTTGCAGTTCCTCCAGAGAGCGACCTGCACTCTGGAGACCCACGCCAGCTGCATCAGCCCCAGCCCCAGGAACAGGCTGGATCAGACCAAGATGGGCTTCCCCATCCCAGGTCAAGTTCCTGAAGAGAGCAGCTGAAGAGCAGGGGGCCCTGTCCCACCGTGCTGGGCAGGAGGGTGGGCAAGAGACCTGCCAAGGACCCATCAGACCTGTCTGGACCCAGCCACTTGTTCAGGTCCTTGTTTGGGTTTTGTCTCTTCTCTGAGCTTACAGTGGAAGATAGTTTCTCAGCCCAGAGAAGAGAGCAGGTCTGGGGAAGCCTCATCTCCATTCTGCAGGCTGGGATTGTCTCTGGCTCCACCAGCACAGCCCGGTTGCGTGGATGGGCTCTCCTGGGAACACGGGAACGCAAGGGACTCCTGTGTGGCAGCAGATGAGACAGCACCTCTGTCTCTGTCACCCTGCTGGGACTGCTCATGGCCAGCAGGGAAGAGCAGAGGTCCTTGCGCCCTACCCAGGAGCGATGTTTTTTAACACCAGTAACACTGGGGCTCCAGGCACCCCGCTGAGCCTGGATGGCTGCCATGGAGGGTCGCCATCCTTGGCTGTTTAACCCCAAACTAACACCTGGGTGGAGGAGCTCCTGCCCCCCGTGGTACTTACCAGAAGGATGGCACCCGCGGGGCTGGCTCTGGCCATGTCTGGTTTTCCTGCTGGTGTGGCAGAATGCTGTGCCCATGGCCGTGCCCATGGCTGGGGCCTTTCTTTCCCCCCCCGGCCCTTTGGACCT
>NW_010145979.1:0-574 GCF_000699245.1 Pterocles gutturalis | reverse complement strand
ACACAGTGGCACAGAGTGGCAGGGGGGACCGTGTGGGGTGCCCCAGGCAGTGGCAGCCAGAGGGGACCAGGAACTGCTGTTCCCATTCGGTCTCATTGCTTCTGCAGGGCTTGGGGACCCTCCCATGGGGGCCCCAGCACAAGAAAGGGGACTGCACCCTGTTGGGGGACACTGGAGGGGTACATCACCCCCAGCCCACCCACAAAGGTCCCAGGGATGGTGCTGGCACAGTGGGTGGGAGACCCCCATGCTCCAGTAATAACTGGGGGGCTGGGGGAGAACTATCCCATGGCCTCTCAAACTGCCCCGTGGCAGGGAGGGGGCTCCGGGAAGACCCCGCGGGCCCCCCCCCCCCCGGCCCAGGGGCGCCCCCCCCCAGCCACAACCCTGTGTCCCCGGGAGCTGGGGCTGCCCCTGGTGTGGGGAGGTATCTCTACCCAGGGTGGGGAATATTATTATTTTTTTCTTGTAAATTTTATCTTTTTATTAAACCATTGATAAGTTACAAAGGAGGAAAAAATATAGACTTATATATACAGCATTTCCAAGCCAGCAGGGACCGGCTCTTGGATGG
>NW_010145978.1:53432-61675 GCF_000699245.1 Pterocles gutturalis | reverse complement strand
CTGGGGCTCCTGCTCGGGGCACTTTCCTGGAGTGCTGGGGTCCAGCCTTGGTGTATCCTTCCGGGGGCTTGGGGTGGGCTCGGTACATCGTCCCAGGGTGCTTGGGGACTTGGTCCTTCCCCACAGACCCCCCTGCGCCATCCCCATCCTGGGGATCAGCATCAACGGTCCCTTTTCCAAATCAGCGGGGCTGGGGGGCTCAGGTGTCCCAGGAGCTGCTTCTGCAGCATTTCCAGAACATGGCCCTTCCCCAGCGAACCCCCAGGCTGGCAGAGCTGGCTGATGGTCAAGGTACACCTGGCCACCAAGAAATTTTGGGTTTGGGGTCTGTCGTTGTGCCCCCCTCAAGCTTTGTGGCTCCTGGGCCACAGTACCACCTTGGAGACCCCTCCTTCTCCTTGGCTGGAAAGTCATAAACATCCCCTACCTGGCGGCACCGCTTAAAAAGCACTTGATTTCTTGGGAGGAGGCACAGCATTACAGTGCATTTATACTGCATGATGAACCACTTTTATAATGCCTGTGCTTGAGGGAATATCCAGCTACAGCCGTACCTGTCTGGGCGTTCATCTGTATGGAGAACGCAGCCTCTGTCCTGGCTGACACTGTCTTGCAGAAACCATTTAGTCTGTCTAGACGAGTGTGATGAAGAGCAAAGTGCCTGGAGCTGGGAATGATGAGAGCTCGGGTATCTCTGCGGCGTTAGGTTTGTTGTACAGTGCCGATGGGTGTTGCTCAGCTTCTGGGTGCTTTTGGGTCTTGGGTTCCTGAAATGCCCAGGAAGCAGCCAGCAGGTTGTAGAGGTTTGTTTCATGTAAGAGCAAGGGAATAAGAACGGCAGCCAGCCCGTCATCACACATGTGCACTGGAGAAGCATCACAGAGAGCTTAACCAGACTAAAATGAACAGTGAAAACACTGAAAATGATGAATAAATGGGTGATGAGGGGGAGCAAGGAGAAAGGCATATGCTGTCAGCTTGTTTTCTGGAAGGGAGCACAGAGAAGTTCATGAATGTTTGTGTGACACTTAGAAAGCCTCAGCTAGAAGACACTAAAAAAAAATAGTATTATGTATGAGCATAGAATAAATAAAATCCTGAGGAAAGAAGACTGAAACTAGGGATAATGTATGTCCTTAATACATATGCACATGAAGAAAAGTGTATTGAAGAGACCAGGCTTTAACAGAAAATAAAGTCAAGGGGAAAGTGGATGTGTAAGTGTTAAATACTTTAAACACTTAAAGGCAGATGCAAGCATCTGTCTCCTTCTTAGGTATTTAATGACCTTTACAAATCTGATCTTCAGTCCTGAAAACCTTTCTGCACGTGAGCTGTCCATCTGACTTGTCCAACAGCCCGAGTAAATTAATGAGGAAGATTCACTTGAGGACAAACTTCCAGGACAGAGCCTTGTGGCAATGACATATCAATCACAGTTACAACACGACGGGTAGATTCTCCTCCCAGTAAATGTACATGTGAATCCCTGAAGGTTTCCACAGCACCAGGAATGACTCATGTTGAGAGAGACCACACAAAGCATCTGTTTCCGAGTCACAAACATATTCTAGAGATAACGCACATCAATATTATTGGGGTCTGGCAGTAGGTGAGGCCAGAAGGTTTTATCTAGCTTTATGGTCCGGAACACACACAGATCTGACTCAGTGTTTTGTGGCCATTTAGTGCAAAGTGAATGGAAAATGCTACAGTTCCTTGTGGGCGTGCTTATGGGGACCAGGTCCAGAGCGTATTTTATCCATGAGCAGAGGAGACAGATTCTGAGCAGTGCTGAGCATCTCCAAATTCCCCTGGGAGCTGCCCCATGTCAGGTCTGAACCTGTCCAGGCAGATGTGGTTTGACCCCAGCCCCTGAGCGGGTTCTGTAGGCAAAGCCTGGCTCTGCGCAAGGGGCTCCGTTGAAGTCCTCGAGACAGGAGCTGGACTAGTGACAATTTTATCTGGACCGAGGTTGGATGCTCTCACACCTCAGTGTCCCATTGTGCTGGACTTTCTTGCCCATTGAGAGCTGAGCTGCTCAGGCAGGAAAAATCTCTTTCTATACATACCAACAAATAAATCGAGAAAATTGCTTTCGGGCTGTCATCTATGTGATACAGGGAAGGAGGGACTGCTCCTTGCAGCAGGCACCAACTGCAAACCTCAGGAAAAGAGCCATTAAGCAGCTCGGGCATGTGTTGGTAATTAGTTAACACTTGTTATGTTTGCGCTGGGCATTTCATTTCTGTTGACTGGCCATGAATTTTCTGCGCTATCACGGCTTGTTTACAGTACAGCACCTAACTATAGCAATTAATCAGTTTTAAGAGTCTTTGCTAATGTCCCTCTGACATCCAAGAGCCCAGCTAAGAGACTCTAAATACTTCAGGAGAGCGGAGAGGGGAAGGAAGCAGAATGAATCTCCTCTGGGCATCTGCAGGCAGCAGCGTATATAAGAGAGTCAGAGTTAGAAATGACTCACAAGTTGACTTATAAAATGAACAACTTTAAAATGACCAGCTTTAAAAAAAGTTTAAAAAATACACATGTATATAAAAATACAATCTGTACAATGTTAGGGCCAAATTCCATAAAATACCAAATAAATCCATTATGCAGTGAGTGCCCTTCACTGGACCTGTACTCACAGATTTTCTGTGCACAAAGACCGTTTCTGTCTCGGCAGAATATCCCAAACGAACTCGCACTGTGCAATATTGCCTTGGCTTTCGAGAATTACACTGTTACTGTCAGCCCCGGTCATATCCATCCAAGAAAGCAATGTCAACATACTAGAGAATAAATTACATATCTGCAAATTACAAAGAGAATAATTCATAGGTAATTTTCAATTACAGAGAATAATTTATAGGTGCCTGATTTGCAAAGAGAATAATTTATGAGGAGTAACCTGAATTGCATATAAAGCACATTACAGGTTCCTGTAAGAAGGGAAGCATACCGACTGCTCAGCTGTCATGTACTGGGACTGGAAATTGGGGGCATTTCTTGTGAAAATACCCACCATGGGAAAAAAAATTAAAAATCCATCAAATTCCACAATAAGAATATTTGTGTAATACGCCCAATCAGATCTGAAACCCCTATATGTTACCAAAAGCCAGACATATAGCCCACAGATGTGTCCCCACTGCACTGCATGGATGTGATGATGAATAATATGAAAGATGTGAGAGGGGGGTCTCCATACATGGACGAGGATTCCCAGCACAGGCTGGCTCCTCCCTGCACTGTCAGGGACTCCATGGGCTCGTGTTTCGTGCTGCGCAGATGGGCATCGCTCCTTCGTACCATCCAATACAGGTGCTCCTTGTTTTGGGAAAATTACAGTGTTAGCGAAAGGCTGCAAGATGGAATGACAAAATGCAGCTTGGGAATTGGATGCTTTTTTCTAATGGTGAAAGTAGAGAATGGCACACGAGTGGCTGTGGCGAGTGTTTCCACTTGCAGCAGATCTTTACGTTATTCTTTTGATTAAAGCATTTCCTCAGGTGCGACTACAAGTTATTGGCCTTTTAAATAAAAAGCTACTTTCTCCTCCTCAGGATTTGCCAGTCAAGTCCTATGGCTTGTCATTAAATAAGGGGCCAAATCAGCTGCTTTTTACTTTGAAGACATGATGTCTCCTTCCTATATACCTGGAGGGCACTAGGATGCATCGGTGCTTCCACTTCATCACCACCTGGGGGTCTTAAAAACTGACGGGAAAAAAATATCCAAGCTAAAGTGCCCTTCCCTCCTGAAGCACTGCAGCAGGGGGGTACACAAGGCACCCTCGACACAAGAGTTAAAAATTACAAAACCCTTTTGTACCACTTCAGCTAATGAAATACTACATTCATATATTAGATCAACTGCAAATAACATCTGCTGTAGTTAATGTTGTAAAACAGCTTCTTTTTCGAATGGCTAAAGTTGCCCATAAAATTTTTCAGAAGCATTAATTTTCTCTAGTGAAGGATTTTAGAAAAAAAAACTAGCTAAAGAGAAGTAATTGTGTTGGATTTGAGGAGTGTAATGGGTTGGAAGCAAAACCAGAGTCTCCAGCAGAAGGAGGCACACATGGCTCCAGACTGTGCTGCTAGTGAATTCCTGCGCTTGAGCTTTCAAACCACGACAATCATGGGCATCCTTGGGCATGGTGGCCATCACAAAACACCCATGGTCACAGCTGGGAACGTCTGGAGCTGGGTGAATGTCCCCTTTTAGGAAGCCTTGGGAAACAATGTCTATCCCCTGGCTTTGGGTTCGCACTATATTCCACGAGAGAGCCTGGGGGAACACACTCGAAAAGACTGTGCGCTCATTGTATTTGCTGTCGCATACATCCACTCCTTGCTGCTTCCCATTTAGAAGAGAAAAATCCATTCATTTTCTAGCCAGCTCCTCCTCCCCCAGACCCACGCTCCGTTTATCGCCTGGAAGCTCATGAAAGCCGCTCGTGCTTCTCCAAAAACTTCCTTGACAAGATCCCTCTCAACCCGGACCAAGCGCAGCGTCTCTCGGTGATTTCCCTGGGAGCAGTGGGCAGCCAGGAGCGCACAGCATCACATCCTCAGGGATTTTAATATTGCGAATGGTTTCCCAGGGAAAGTTCTGCATATGGCCAGAAAAATGATGCTCGTATTTAAAGTTTGTGCAGAACAAGTGAAATCTTGGCCCCAGGAAAACACAGATCTTCACCCCAGCCCACAACGAAACTCCTGCTGGCCTGATGGGGTCAGAGTCTCGCTTTGTCCTCCCCAATCCGTAAGAAAGAAGTGTGGGGATTCGGGTGACAAAGCACACAACAACCTCACACGAACTCTTGAACCTACCTGTAAAAACCAGCAGAAGCGATTTGGACATTTTTCTGGGCAATAAGAGGAGGTGGTGGAGCAAGCATCACAGGGTTTATTTCTAAACTTTCATTGGATCAGGGCCCTTGTACCACTTCAGATCCCCCAGCGCTGTCTGTAGTCAGCCTTTAATGCTAGCAAGATACAAAGCTTGAAAAAACAAAAGAAAACTGCTTTCCTGCTCCCTCTCCTAGGCTATACACCCTCAGCGCCAAAAAAGATCATACAAAATGACCAAGGGACAGACATAAAGAAATTCGACACTAATTTTAATGAGCTGCCACCTTTCTCTTGGTACTAGTTTTTTAAATATTGAATTTTCTTGTTATATTGCTGTCCTCAAGGGCCACTGAATGTCGCCTGACGGAGCCAGGCTGCAGACCTACTTAAATTATAGACTTGACCAGTTCCACCTAAGAGTATTTCACCTCTTTTTTTTTTCTGTGCTTGAATGATGCCATTACAATGGTGATGGTCAGCAGCTGATCCATTTGCTTATCCACCCAGAAAGCTTGTCTGGTTTCTTTTAGCTCAGTATTAACTTGCCTAATAGAAGATAATATTTCCTAGAAGCCCTGTGCTTTTGTGCACATACACCTGGTAGGCAGCTTTGCCCAAAGTACTGCTCCAAAATACTCCAGTGCTGCTTGGCATGATCTCCTGACAAAAAATGTCTTTGGAAAAATCTAGATATAGGTTAGCCATAGGGGTTGTACTTTGTTTCCTCTTTTTCTTCCATTTCTTCCAGACATCTACTGGACTCCCCATAGGCACACAAACTGCAGTGGGCAACAGGCTCCTGAGTCCTGAGGCTTTGGAAAATGCTGGCCTTAGAAAGGACCCTGGAGAGGATATTTCTGAGATGCTCTGACTTCATTTCTTTCCGCTGCAGGCTTTCATTTGCTCTTTATTTACCACTTTACATCATCCCCAGCATTCTTGATGATAACGTGGTGTGACATGAAGTTATTCACGAAGCGATGGGATGGCAATGGGCCCGCACGGGTCTTGCTAGAGAGGCAGCCCCAGCAAACACCAGTCTAAAATGGTGTGTCCCACCTGTGGATCAGGCTGGGCAAAACTTCCCACCTCTTGCAGCCTGACAGCAGCTCTGTGAGCTGGCAGATGCCTCAGGTCAATACCTAAGAGTGAGAATTAAAAGCTGTTAGAGAAAATTGTCAACAGGGAACAGCTGCTTGCATTGGTGTGGGGTAAATCAGAAGTTTAGGCTTCCGATAGATAAATAAAGACCAAGATACACCTCTTCTTTACTGCCATGGACCTGTGCTTTTGAGGGCCCCAAGGAGTGTGGTTTAGCCCAAGCAGAAAGGAGCAGCACCTTTCGACAGCATATCAGGGCCAGTTGCACACACACAGAGCTATTTCCCATGGTATTGGGACTTCAGGATAGAGCACAAAAAAAAAAAAAAATTAAAAATCAAACTCTCTGATTGAATAGCAATAATGGGGCTATGCATTCTTGAGCACCATCTACTGGTACCTTGTCCATAAACCAGTGACAGCGCAGATGTAGAGCACCCTACACAGCTACTCTCATGTAAATGCCTAGGGCTCCTGGCCAGCACTGTGTACAGCATTCATAAGTTCCCAATCAAACCTTACAGCTGGGATTTTGGGGCAAAATTCTTTGAGAGCAAAGAGTGAGAAGGTTTCCAGGTCCTTCACGAGGCCAGGTGCTGATGGCTGTGTCCCCTCCCGCAGGCAGTGCCACGGCCGGTGGTCTCTCCGCGATGCTGCAGTGCAAACACGCTCAGGAATTCAGCTTTGGGCCCCGGGCGCTGAAGGACGCGCTCATCTCCACCAACCCAGCGCTGCAGGAGCTCTACGCCAAAGCTTTCTCCAGGGCGGAGAAGCTGTTCCTCTCCGAAGCCTACAACCCGCAGAGAACGCTCTTCTGCACGCTGCTCATCCGCACGGCTTTCGACTGGCTCCTCAGCCACCCCGATGCCCCCGAGGACTTTGAGACGTTCTATCATGCCATGCGGAGGAGGAAGCAGAACTTCTGTCAAAAGCACATTTACCTGCAACCTATAGGTAATGCGAGCATCTCCGCCGAGCCACCTGGGAGGATACGGGAGGGAGGTGGGTGGTGCTGAGTGCTGCTAACATCCTCCTCTAAGGACTAACCTACAAAATGAAATTGCTGTAGCACAGACGAGTGAGTCTGTGACCGAAGGCTCTGACATGCCCCCAGTCCAGAGTCACAAGCCATGGTGACAACCGGTAGCAGATCTCCCCTGGAAATGGCATGTGTGCCCCTGGGTGAGACTTGCTATGAATAGATGTATGCATAGGTACATCCATATGTATCTATATGTAAACCAGTGCTGGATAAAACAGCATTTCTGGAGCTCTGTCCCTGATGTTTCTTTAAAAACAGCCACCCGTGCCCACATTCATCTTCCTGCACAACTGAAACAGGAGACACCCTTCCCAGCACATCTGCTCTGCTAATGAGAGAGTGAACGAATGCCTCGAGCCACCTCTCAGAAAGAGCCTCCCCTCCTCCTCTGGATGTATAGAACCATGCAGAGATCTCTGCCACATCCCAGAGCAAGCGGTTAACTGCAGAATGAACCAGCCCTCCTCTTCCCCAGTCGCTGTGGCCAGCCCCACAAAAACCCGTTAGAGGTTCTGGTTCACCCCACTGCAAGGAACTGATCACAGAGCTTCTCTTCTCAGACTTAATCGAGGGCCCTGCCGGGCTCTCGCTGCTGGATTCCCTCCAGAGCTGCGTGGAGTCCTTCTTTCTGGGTCTCCGCGTGAAGTGCCTTCCCTCCATCCCCATCTCTTCCATCCACTGCTGCTACCGCCACAGCCGGGACTCGGACAGGGTGCAGCTCCACGCAGGTAAGGACCCGGGAGCCCAGACAGACACCAGCTTGGCCCATGGGCACAAGTCCTCCCTTGGGAAATGCCCAAAATAGCCTGAGCAGGGAGGGGGTGAGGAAGGGAGTGGAAAAGGGAGAAATCCTGTTCCCATGGAAAACCCAGAACTTTGAGGCTGGAAACAGGAATCAAAAACAAAGTGGCTTTCATCATATTTTCCTCTGCTGTCTGTAGTTTTCAGTGCTATTATGTTTAGGTCCAGATCTGCAAAGTGATGGGATCAACCTGAGCTCTCCCATCTCCTGTCCAGAGCCAAAGTAAATCAGTGGCCGGGGCAGCGCAGGTGGGGACTCACCAGCCTTTCATGTTCGGAAATTGGGGTTCAAGGGTCACACAGCTCCCCAGGGAAACAGATTTGTCAGCTGCCAAACTCCTGCTGCACAAACATCCGTCGGGAACGAGCTGTTTGCAGGTACCGCGGGCAGCACGGACCCAGCGCTGCAGTGATGCAGCTGCTCCAGCTCAGGGCTG
>NW_010145978.1:45368-53401 GCF_000699245.1 Pterocles gutturalis | reverse complement strand
GGGAAATTCTTCTACTTCCAGGCACTTATTTCCATGGGTCAGTACTGAATTCACTTCCATCTCTGCCCTGAGCTCTGCTTTAACTCTGTGTTCAACACCACTGCAGGAGTCAGGTGTGCTCATGCTGGAGGGGATGAGCTATGCAACGGTGATTCTCCATCCCAGATGCTGAATCCAGCAGCTCTGCCTGTCTGTGGCTGGGATTGCACCGTCCTTCCCATTAACAGGAGAAATTCCAGCTCTTACATGCCTTCTAGGGATGCTTTATTTTAACAAACATCTCTTGTATTTGTCCAGATGGGATCTTGAATTTCCTGAAGAACAACAAGCCCATGGATGCCCTGTGTGTCCTGGGACTCACTCTGCTGGACCTGTACCCGTGTGAGACCTGGAGCTTCACATTCAGCAAATTCCTGCCAGGACAAGGTGGGATTGGTGTCCCGTGATCTCCTAGCACAATAAGGCAGCTCTGTACCAAAAAAACCTTTCCTGGGAGACTGGCTAACCTTATCCATAACAATTTAATCACTCCCTGATAAATGGAACTAGGTTTTCCCAATTTAAAACTGGGGGATTCAGGGCTCCTGATCCAAAGGTAACTGAGGTGCTACAAACCTTTTGGGAATTGTCTCATCACACCCTGTGCTCAACTGGCCTGTGCTACAACAGCTTGCTTTTCATGCTGCCTAAGCTGAGAGACAGCCATAGAGAGCTGATGCCTAACCTGTGTGTGCTTCTCTTTACAGAAGTGGGAGTCTGCAGCTTTGCCAGATTTTCTGGGGATTTCCCCCAGGCTGGCGGTAGCAGCTCCAATCCCCTCACGCAGAAGGAACAGTTATGTGAACTCAGCAAGGAAAGCAGAGATCGGACGTTGCCGTTCAGTGCCCAGGAGATGGTCCAGTGCTGTAAGGTAGGACCAGCCATCTCCTGCATCACGTATTTCTTGCCATGTAGGGTTAAATATTTCAAGCGTGAAGCTCTGCTCCCAGAAGATGGAGGCAATCACAGCTAAATCCACGCACTTACACAGTCCTAAAGAGTCTGTATTTTAGTGCACCCCGTAGACAACCCTTACTCCCCTTGCCCCTGGAGCAAACCACAGCATCAGCTGTACAGCGAGGCTCCGGGTCTTGCCTTATGTCATGAAGCAACACTGGGACAAAACCCTGCCCAGCTCCTGGTCTCATCTGAGTGTTCTGCTTGTCAGGCGATGTCCAGGCAGTAGGATCTGTTGGCTGATAAAGTATATCCCAATCAGAATATCTAGTGGAGTTGTATGTTAACTAATGGATGTCTGGAAGGAGAGACTGTGTATTCCTGACATCAGTATCCATAAGGGGAGAGGACCCCTTGCCAGACGTGCTTACCTGGATGGACGAGAAAAATCCCTCAGACAAGTTTGCACATGTATTTCTATGCAGATGCCATTAAGCCCCCTTCACCTCCAACACATCCTCTTGACGAGTGCTGTCCTCCCTCCTCCCAGCACCTCCCTGTGCCCTCGTCCCGGCTCTGCTTCCAGCGTTTCTCCCAAAGCCAGCCCACACGGAGCAGCCACACCAACACTCCCAATGCCATTTCCTTCTGCCCCCCTGGCATTTGCTCAGGATTTTCTAGTCTGAGGTCTCTTCCTGTAGTAATTTCACGTGATGTTAGGTGGCAATGGGAGGAGGGGAATCCTCCATCCCCAGCCTATCCCTGGTTGCCAGTTCCCAAGGCAGCCGTGCTTGGCCAGCCGACTCCAGCTTAGTTTTTTGCTTTGTCAGAAACGTTAAGAGCATCTGCTTTGGAAGGACCCAGAGCTGTTATTGCCAATAGCTTCTTATAGATTTCTCACATAGACTGTGGTGCTCTTTTCAGACCCCAGTGGGACTGGTTTTCCCTCTTAAAAAAAACCAAAAACCAAACCAAACCACATCACACCGTCCTTGGGGAACAGCCCTACAGCTCTGAGCATCCCATCTACAGGGGCTTCCCACAGCTGCTTCTAACAAACACACCCATCTACAGCTCTGAGCATCCCATCTACAGGGGTTTGCCACAGCTGCTTCTAACAAACACACCCACCCTTCTTCCTCCACCACACGAACATGGGTGTTGGAGTACCTGGGAAGAAGGGAGCCATGTTCTCCTTTCACCTCAGAAAAGCCAGGGCTGGAGGAGTGCCAGGGCTGGGCACCGAGTCGATGGGACTGTCAGGGAGCCAGGAAAGGGGAACAGCAGGGGAGGAGGAGGCGGCAGTGGCAGCAGGAGTGACCCTGTGCTCCTGTGATTTTTGCTTTCCCAAAAGGTGACCTGTCACGAGATCTGCCACCTGATGGGGCTGGGGACATGCCGCTGGCTGCAGTGCATCATGCAGGGCGCGCTGAGCCTGGACGAAGCCCTGCTGCGGCCGCTGGAGCCCTGTCCCATCTGCCTGCGGAAGCTGCAGCACGTCGTGGGCTTTAAACTCATCGAACGCTACAGGGTGAGTGACAGATCCCCCAGCCCTTCGCGGAGCAAGGGGACAGAGCAGAGAGCAGATTTCAGGCCAGAGCGGCGGTGAGCGCAGCGATTCCCACAGCTGAGCTCTTTCTGATGCGCTGCCGTGGTTTTCTGCCTCTCTTGGGCTGCTGGTAACAAGGAGAAAATATTAAGTGCGTACCTTGCTGCAGTTTCTCTGTTTAAACATAGGAGAAAGGATCCCAGATTATTACTGCCTAATAATCGGAGGGTCCCAGGCTCATCTGTTGTCTCTCCTCTCCCACAGATAACACCACGTTTAGACAACTGCAGGAACAGTGCTAAAGCACCCTTAGCTCTAGAAAGCGTTTTCCTACCTCTGCTGTCCAAAAAAGCAGGATGCAGTAGCTGAGCAGCTGGTGGAATAGAAATAATGTCATCATTCCCACTCAGCACCCTGTCTTCTCCCTGGTTATAGCTCCTGTCTGACACATACCATGTTCAGAGACAGGATTTTGCACACCTGCCTGTTTTAAAGTCAGGGGGTTTTATTTGTCCCGAGATACCTGCAGGATGAGAACGGGGATGCCTCTAGTTTCATTCAGTGTGGAATCAGATGCACAGAAGCACAGCAAAGGACTTGTGGGGAAAAAGCATGTTTGTGGGGTTTTGCTGCTTGTCTGTGTGTCTGCGGTGCCGTTAGACCCGTCTCTGGCTCTGTGTCTGTTTGCTCCCTGCTTCTGTCCGGGAGGTGCCCAAATTGCCCAGACAGCCAGAGGAATAAATTCTGGTTTATTTAAACACCCAGCCTGGCAGCATCCAGCTCTTGCTTTCTAGAAGAGACCTGCCACCTGCACGAAGCTTTTCTAGAAACACCTTTTGCTTTTCCACCTGCAGTAAATACTGTAATTGGCTCAGCATCCCCGCGACAGTGAGCGCAAACCTGCGGAGGGGGTACACCTGCCAAATGTCACATCTGCTTCCTTGACAAGGAAAAGCTCAGCGAGATACAGCACGAGCTGGTGTAAGAGTTGGGATAATCTCTGTCAGAGGCTTTGCTACAGCATTGAGAGGAACCGTAAATGCCAGAGATGAATTAAATAGTTAAGGAACCTGACAGAACAGAGCACAAAGCGTTTGGAGACACTATGGGCCAGCAAAGTTCCTTGCTAAGCGTGTTTTGAGAGGTTGGGGCTGGCCAAACGCGAGTCTGAAGACACATTTCCCGTTGGCAAGCCAGCACAGATCCCCACCTGCCATACAACAGCCCCAGACGCTCACAATAAATCCAGGAAGTGCCAGACACAAAGCTGCTCCTCGCCAGCAGCAGGTAACGCTGCTGGAGCCTGCGACCGAGACGCTGCTATGGGCAGAGGAGCATGTGGGACAGGAAACCAGTCCTTACGCAGGAGGAAGAGCCCCTCCATTTATTTATCCGAGTTGCACTCAGAAACATGCTCCATTTTTTCACCCCAGCTGCTTATTCCAGGGTGAGTCATCTTGGAAACTGAAAGCAAATCACTTCTCGTGGTGCTTCCCCACCACCACCAGCGTTTCCACCTGCCGCTCCCGCAGCATCCCCGGCTGCTCTGCACGTAGCGCCCAGTCTGGTTTGCAGCGGCCATGCTGGAGAAGAAAATGTCACTCGAGCTGCTCTGAGAGGTGGGGTTGGCGACATCCTCCCCGTGGTGTCCATCGCGGTACCTGCCCTGCTGCTGGGGATGCCAGCGCCGCCAGGGCAGAGGGGATGGAAAACCTCCAGTGCCAAACCTGGAGCCCCCTGAGGTGTCAGACAACAGGTTTCATTCTCAGTGACTTACTTGGGGTGGGCATCCACTTCAAATGCTCCTGCCTGCAGGTGACCTGAGACCATGAAGAGGTTATCCCTTTCTAGTTAAATAGAAAAACATCAAAAAAAAGAAATATGAGAACATCAAAAAGAAGCTGCAGCCCTACAAACCCTTCCCAAATTTGAATCAATAAATCACTGAGAGGGTGAGCAGCAGGAAAGATCTGGGGGGGTTTGGTAGCAATCTTGAGTCAATCATCCCCTCCTTTTGCCTTAAATAATCCAGATATACTGTCTGAGCATCCTCATCACAGCAGCTTTTTATTTTCTAGGGAATTGTACTAAGTAGCAGTTGTGATTCCTTCTCAGATCCTGTACTCTTGGGAATGTTAAGAGACATTATAAAATCCTGGGCTGGTCGCAGCTTTCCAACAGCTGGGTGCTGTCCCCTGCCCTGGTCCAGCTCCTGTTGCAGCCTCTGGTGCCGCCTTTGGTCTTTAACCCCAGAGGGAGGGAAGGGCTGTTGGAGGTGGGACCAGGCAGGAGAGAAGTTGTCCCTTTACATTTTTTCCTGTCCCAGAGGGAGGGGGCAGGGTGGATTAATTTAGCTGAAAGAGCCCATTTTATTCTTGGATGAAATTCTTCCCTGAGGCTTCATGCACAGACTGCAATGAGAAACGGGGCCGGCTTCTCCCACCCACTCCACTTGAGCCCTTTATCCTTTCTGTCACTTGCCTGAAGAGAGCAATAGAGGAGGGGAGGGGGAGGGACAGCGGGGGGCTGCGGGAGCTCTGCAGGGCTGGAAATCTCCCGTCTGCTTCCCAAACACCCCAGCCCAGCACGTATGGACCCATATACATCATCCACATGTTTCCCAAAGCAGTGGCAGGGCTTTGCAAAGGGATCAGCTGGGAGCTTCAGAAAGTAAAGAAATAGGCCACAAGGGTGTGAAAAAAGCTGAAAAACCCACCAAATAACCCCCCCAATGCATGTCAACAAGGCAGACAAGGAGATCACCTTTTATCCGGCGAGGACTGGAGTGCTGTGATTCATTCCCCAAAGCATAAGGAGTAAACGTGCCAGAAGCAACCCGTTACATGCCCCATTGTAGCGTTTAATATTTAAAAAGGAAATCGTCTCAGACATTTTCCTTTCATTAATTCTTTCCTGGAGCCCGGCCTTCCCACTTGTGCGTCTCAGCGCGAAGGGGAAGAGCTATTCTTAGCAATAAAACACACACTACGGCAGGAGTTCACAAGATGATGAAACGAGACTCTTCACCGCTACCTCAGGAGCTTTTACAATGCCACCAGAGAGGTTTGGCTCTCGCAGAGATTATATCCACACGGCGAGGAGGGAATTTGGGCCATTTTTCTCCTGCCACCTTCAATAACAGGGCAGATACAGCCCACGTCTGACTGCGGGTGGATGTTGACTCCAAGAAATGAGGCAGGAGAAAGATTTGTAGGGTAATGATGAGTTGTGCCAACCCAGTTCCTGGCAGAGAGCACGACAGCACCTGGAGCTGAGCCGCTCGAGGTGACTCGGTTTCCCTGTCGAGCTCTGGGAAAGGCGTAGCTGTTTTCTCCTGTTCTCTGAAATTAAACCTTTTCCCCTCTCCCCACAGAAACTCTACTCTTGGACCCAGACCGTGTTGTCCACGTGGCCAAGGCAGGAGTCTGCAGACCTGTCCGCCTCAGAGGACATCCTTCCCCTCAGCTCGGACTCGGGGATGTGCTGCGAGAACGACTCCGAGGCTGTCACCTCCTTGTCTGAGCCGCTGACACCGGACACGTGCAGCCAGGCCCTCTCCCTCGGCCAGGAGCTGGAGCAGGACGAGCGCTCGTGTTCGCTGGCCGAGGCGCACAGCCCGCCCCAGCTCGCTGGGCCCGCCAAGTCCACAGATACCATTAAAGATTACGAGCTGTGGCTGGAGACGTGCATCGCTGCCCTGGAGAGGAACGTCTCCGAGGAGGAGCTGGCTCAGGTGGACAAGGCGGTGGATGCCCTGGCCAGGTGGGAGATGTTCACGGGACAGCTGCCCGCGATGAGGAAGGACCTGCCCTTTGCGAGGGACAACACCGGGCTACGGAAAGTTCTCGGAGACAAATTTTCCTCCTTGAGGAGGAAATTGAGTTCCAGAAAACTGTCCAAAGGGGAATCGTCCCCTCATCGATGGCGGTGGGAGGAGAACTAGGCTGGGTCTGCCTGGGGTTGGGCCAGCGTTGCTCCCACAGCTTTGCTCACGTTGCTGCCCCGTTTCTGGCTTTTCTCACCATGAGTTGCTGCTGTCAGAGAGAAACAGCAACTCCCCACAGGAATTAAAGGTGTGTCTTTTTCTGAGAGTGCTCACGTGTTTCTGATGCGATCAGTTCTTCTCTAAGGGTTCTTCCTGGGCTGCTCTAAGTGACAGCACTACTCCAAACCCCCATCACGTCCCACGTAGGCGCTTGTATGTTCTCACCACAATTCCTTTGGTCTGAAGGCAGCCAGGAAGAGGTCCATGCTCAGCACCGAACATGTTCACACAGAAGCTTGGGCCATCTGAACAAACAGACAAAAATGAAACCAGGGCAGCCCTCCCATACGCAGAGCTCTCCTCTGCTTAGTGTTGATCTGAAGCACAGGTTCTACTTCTCCCTCTCCCCCCACACCAAAGGTCCGTCTCTGTTCTGGTCGCTGCCCCATCAGCTGGAGCGGGAGCAGAGCTGAGGCTGACAGACTCACGCTGTGAGTGGGGAGAGATGGAGGAGGACAGGCACAGAGGCAGTGAGTGAGGCAGATGGATCCCTGGCAGCTCATCTGGCGTAAAGAACAGCGTTGGTGTGACGACTGGCTTTTGGCGGACAGGCAAGGGGATCTCCAGAGCTGCTTCGGTTCAAACACAGCCGGTCTCGGAGCCAGGTGTGACGACTGGCTTTTGGCGGACAGGCGAGGGGATCTCCAGAGCTGCTTCGTTCAAACACAGCCGGGCTCGGAGCCGTGAGCTGGGACTACTCACATCCTCTGGAGACTGGCACAGGAGAGACAACCTTTGAAAACGTTAACATACTCATTGATTATTAACTTAAAAGGGGAACTACACACGCATTCCTCTCTTTCTGCCTTGGTAAGTCACACCCTGGCCCTTTCCCTCTTCTCCACTCCCCGGTTCACCCACAGAGCAGGAGCGGGTGCTGTGCTGGCCCCGGGAGCCGCAGAGCTGCTGTCCCACCGCCGGGGCATGCCGCTCTCTGCCGGCTATTTATAGATGGAGCTCAAGAGGATGATGGGCTTTCGGGCCCTGTAGCGGCAGCACGGCGAGGGAAGGCTGACCCTCTCCATCTCCCGTTCACTCAGACCCCAGCGCTGATAACGCTCTCTGCAGCTCACAGCCACGCGGCCACGCTCCAGCTTTCTCCGCTCTATAAATACCAGTGGGTAGAACGGGGTCCAGTTCAGCTGGGAGGAGAGAGAGGATGTTTCCCTCAGAGGAGCTGATAGCTTTGGCTTTCCTGAGGGCTTGCCCTGTGTGCTTTGAGGGCCTCAAACCCTGCAGTAACCCTGCAACGCATTTCTGGAGCGAGAAGGGAGAGAACCAGCGGAAGACACTTGAGAAAAGTTTTGAGATTTACTCGTGTAGGTGAGTAGAAAAGGTGATCTCGTAATAAATTCATCCGGATTCCGGAAACACAAGCAACTTCACATCCGTGTGATTCATACAGGGAGAAAAAGGGAGCTCTGGCTCCAAGGCTGATGACGGCAATTCCTGGAAACATTTTTTCCAGGCTGTGCGCCTGGACCGTGCGCAGGAGGGGTGACG
>NW_010145978.1:11110-45337 GCF_000699245.1 Pterocles gutturalis | reverse complement strand
GGCGCCTGGACCGTGCACAGGCGCAGGGCCGCGGGGCCGCTGCTGCCGCCCTCTCCTGGCAGCCTCAGAGCCAATGGGGTTCTCATCCAAGACATTCTTCCCAGCAGCAGAAACTTTCCAAACAAATCCTGCTTGAATTACAAATCCATGTACTGCCCCATACTCGCTCAGTTGTTGCCTTAGCCCATTTACTATTTTAAGCAAGAGATTACTTTTTGCTCAGCCTTGTTTGCTCTTACTGGATTCTGTACTGAATAATTTCGCTGAAGTTCAGCAGCTTTCCAGAAAGAGAGCAGGAACTCAGGATGACAATCTTGCCTAAGGGAAAGCTTTCTATCGTAAAAAAGTCCAAAGACAACAGAGAAAAGGGTGGTACAGAAACCACGTGAGCTGCTGGCAGAATACTTGGCTTATGGACTGACTTTATCAGGAATTCCTACTGAAGAGCTGTTGCTCGTCAATAACAGGTATTTTTTGACACCATCACCCAGAGAACCACCACTTACCAGCCCAGCTTGTCCAGAAGTGCTCCAGGTAAGAAATAAACGAGCACAGCAACTCAGAGCTTCACCTACGCACATGGGCTGCTCGGGAGGGTCCACAGGCGAGATGCAGCTTTGTGGTGACACCAGAACGGGGCTGTTATGCCACCAAGTCCTTCGGCTGCTGGAGGAAAGTCTGTGCAATATCACACCGCAGGTTCTGTTCATGCAAAGACGCAGACGATGGAGGTGGCGACCCTTTGCCACAGGTGCTGCTGCTGCACGGGACAGCACAGCGAAACCTTCTGTTCCTTGGGTCTGTAAGCACTTTGCAGTTAACACCACACAGCCTACATCAGGGAGGCCTGGAGGCAACTGGGTCACAGAGGAATGAAATGAGTGACCAAGGTTACACAGAAAAGCAAGGTTATAACCAGGACTAAAGCACAAAGGTGCAATCCCTGCTTTTCTCTGTGTGTACCAGTGTTGTGGAGGGGCAGAGAACAACTGACAGAGGAACTCAAATGGCAGGTAAGCCCCTAAGTAAGATTTCCTGCATTTTAAGCATCAGCTTTCCAGGGTGGTACTTCTGCTTGGCAGGGTGTGGGAACAGCAGTGTAACTGGCAGCTAACAACCTGCTGAGTAAGCTGTGGAACAGAAATACAGATGAGATAGGAGTCATTTTAGAAGGTCAAGCTGCAGATCACCCCTCAGCAAGCAGCAGGGTACTCTATATATAAACGCTCACCCAGAAGTTACTTGCAACTCAGCAGCCAAGATCGGAGTTGGCTACAAACAGTCCGGGAACAGGTTCACCGTGTAGTAGGCAGTGGGCAGGAGAACCCACGTATTCACTGCACAGCACTTCAGCCACGGTTTGGTGAGCCTTCTGCAAGAACACAGGCAGCAAAAGGAGCTGGGCACCACATGGGAAAGAAATCCCAAAGGGCAGCAGCACCTGCAGGCCACCACTGAGCTCCCTGGGCACGGTGTCAGCTGGCAGCCTCCCTCCACAGCAGCGCTGCTGCTTCTCCACCTCGGGACTTGTGGGTGTCTCGTTGTGACAGGTCAATGATCTAGAAATGAACTCTGCACATGACCTGGCTGCTGCCTTCAGGAGATCCCCAGCAGAACCAGGTAACTCCTCTCTGGAGTTGCTGTTGTCTTTTATGCAACAACCCCTCCGGCAGTGGTACAACACGGATTCATGTTAGACCCATCTGGGTCAGAACATCTCCCAAACCACAGCATCCTGTGAGTACCTGGAGCATCCTCCACCATCAAAGTAACTCCAGCCATACCCGTTCTGCCCCAAGCTCAAGGATACTTGTTTTGAAGCAACTTCTAAAGTCTATAATCCCAAACAGAGCAGAAAACAGTCTTTTAATAGCTTTACGAGCTCATAAAGACAAATACCTTCTCCAAAGAATAAACAGGCAGAACATTCCACTCCTCCTCTTAAAACAAGAGGTTGCTGTAATTGAAGGGAGTGGGGGTACAATGCAACCGTCAAGGGAAAAATAATGAAAAAAACCACAACAAAACCCCCACCCCTAGACTTTTTCCATTTTGTAGGGCTGAAATTCACAGAAATATTTTTGCCCAGAAAAAGGCTAATTTGCTTGCACAGAGCTGACCAAAGAGATCACCTGGAGCTGCTGCAGTTGCTTTTCAGATGAGAAAGTACGTGATCACATCTAGAATTATTAAACACCTCGTGTCAGCACATACTGAATTTGCAGTTCATCTTCCCTCATTTTCAGGATGACAATCTTGCCTCATTTTCAGAGATGCTGAACGCTGACAATACACATTGTTACCTGAAAGCACTCAGCACCTCTGGGGAAAAAAGTCAACCATTCCCAAAAGCTTGATGTGACCTAACATTTCCAATGGCTAGTAAAAAGGACAAACACCACTCCATGAAGTGATTCCAATTGTGTACCTGCCAGGGTAATTGACTAGGCATTAACAGTTCACACAAGAAACAATTAAGCCACAAAAATCTGACAGATGCGATCTTTTGAAGCACAAGCCAGGAAAGGTTAATGACATTCCTAAGAACAGGAGCTCAGGTTCTGGCAGAACTGAGGCCAGGATGGCAAGGCAGTAAGACAGGGATACTGATGACTCTGCAAAGGTCACTGGCTCTGCCCCGCTGTAGGGGACACCAGGTCCAACAGAGGGCCCTGGCACCGGGAAAGCAGCCAGTATAGTTCCCGTGGCTATTATCAGATGCTACACAGCAAAAGAGGAATCTCTGACAGGTGTCACCAACTCAACAGGCTTCATTATCTTCTCCTGCTGAGCTTAAAATACATAAGCACAAACTCTGTGTCTTCCCTTCCATGTCCCACCAGTTCTAACACCCAAGCCAGCTTGTGAAATGCTCCGGACGAATGAGTTCCAAGTTTTATACAGGCTAATGCTTCACCAGCCTTCGGCTCCTGGACAAATGCAGGAAGAATGATTCAGACCAGAAACGGAGAGGTGGGAGATACGTAGAGATTACAGAACAAGATTTTATTGCATGACAGCTGTAGTTTCATGCAGTTCATGCTGGAATTTATTCAAAAAGCGGCTCTCTTGCAGAAAATTTTTGAATAAAGCAAAAAAATGTCATTAGACTTTGTTGAAAGATAAAAACCGATAAAGAACAGTATAACAAGTCAAGTTTTAATAGATTTATAAAATTCATATATACAAAACAGTAAACTAAGTCACCAAAGCTATAAAATACACTTTTTACACATCACAATATAATTTTATCTAGTACACAGTTTTCATAAATTGAAACTATTACAGCAAGTAGCTGCTTCTATTGTGGATGCTGTTTTGGTGCTAGAAAGACACATATGTGAGCAGTTCGGAACTGTGCTTTTACTTTATGCATTTTTCACCTTCTTTTAGTTTGTCACTGTTTTTAAAGTACTTTCCTGTGAACTGTTAGAAAATTAAGGCTAAACACTCAGGCCTTTCTTGCCCAATGCAGTGAATTGGTTTAAAAAAAAAGACTGATATTGCATAGTTTGTGTGTTACAATGCATAGGCACCAGAGAGCAAGTACATTGCAGAATAAAAGATAACATTAATTGGCTTCCTAGCTACATGATTGTGTCATGAGATAACTTTGTGTTTTGTCAGTTTGCTTTCATACATATTGATTCCATAAACAAGACAACTCATCACAAGAGCAATAAATACTAGCCATTTCGTTAAGTGGAGTCTCCAAAAATACTGTTTAACTTGTATCATCAATTCAAACTCATACACACGTCAGATAACAAAACCTGTTCACTGGAAAAACGCTCCTTATTCTAAAGACAGTCAATGGCTTCAATGCTAACGGGAGTTTGAACACATTTCCAAACCTAAGCCCACCAAGCACGCTTTCCAAGTCTTGTGAACTACCAAAAGATCATTTCTCTTCCACATCCCCCTTCTCCCTGCAATCTCTCAGCTTCTGTGCCCAACCACCTGCACACAAGCTCAGCACAAGAGATTGACGGGAAGTATGAGCAGAGAAGCAGTGCTATTCAAAAATCTGTTATTTCCCTTGGAAGATGCTTTTTCTCAGGTCCTACTTATCCAAAAATTTTGCTCTCCATCAGTACTAATTTTTATACAAACAAAGGAAACAGTCTGCTATCTAGCCATTCCCCTGAACTACGCTCTGCTATCTTGAAGAAAGTTGAAGTAGCTGTTCAAAAGGAGTAAGATGCACTGTCTGCCCAGAGATCTGCATAGCGTGTTCTAGGAGGAATTGAGTTTTAGCACTCGGTTATGAACAGATGAAGAGAGATTTACAAAGGAAGGGTATGCAGCTGCAGCAAAGCCAGCCTCGCCAGCCTGCTGCTGTTAATTCGCAGCCACCAGCTCTCCGGAGTCACGCAAAGCTTCTGGGGTCAAGGCAGATGGCATTTCACTTCAGTGCAGTCAGCCTTCAAGCACCATCAGCTTCTAGGATCTGTTTAGAAAATAGCTCCCATCTCTTGCTCCCTTCCAACATACTTTGGCTTTTTTACCAGAATGCCCACCTTGGAAGTCAGTGCTGCTCTTTTTTTTTTTTCTCTCCAGCTGTGAATATTTTCACATTGGACAGAAGATATGACCTTCAGACATGTGCCAAGAGCTAGGCTGTGATGCAGTTTGTAAGCCAGGCACATAACCACTAGCACTGACAATCTAGTACCTTCATACTCCCCACCCAGAAAGAAAACAAGCATATCGACACACAGACAAACTTCAACACCGCTTTCCAAATGCCATTAGAAAGATTAAAATGCAAAGAATCAAGCTGAACTGTCCAATCACCAAGATGAGCAAAGAGATACAGCATCACCTGGTTAGCAGAGTGGCAGTTTCAGCTCCAAATATCCTGGCTTTACTTGTTTTCATCTATGTAAAAAAAAAAATATTAGTGTTAAAACAAAGAAGTGCCCACTTCACAGCACAAAGCAGAGATCACCCCAGCTAATCACAAAACAGGTAATATTAAAAAGCACTAGGTCTTGTATTGTCTTACCAATTACTTCCTCGCTAGGCTAGACAGTCCTCATCTAGAAGTACGTGGAGCCAATATTAACTCGGCCCAAGTCTGGCCCAGACCATGCCAGTCTTCCTGTCCCATAATGGATGCTCCCTAGAAATCTGTTAAAAACCCACTGACAAAAGTAGGCACAGATGTTTCATGGTTGCTACTGAAACACCCTACTCACACTTCTTGTGTTACAGAATTAACAGAGTGCTGAGGTAAAGAGTTGGCAGTGCTATGTTAAAACCCCTGACTACACCATGTGATTCTACACTAGAAAAATGACATAGAAAAGAGGCTACAACTAGACTTACAGGAATCAGTATAGTTCTTGCCATGAGAGATCAGTGTTTGGCTCACATGACAGGCTGCAGTGTAAGGAGGTGTTATTGCACCTCATGTTTGTGTCTCAAGCTGACATGCATCAAATTGTCTATCAACCTCGTAAGTACTCCTGAAAATCTGAGGACACAAAGCAAAGCTAAGCCAGGTGTCAAAGCTCAGTACTTGAATATCAGAGGGGCCTTTTCCAGAAATCCTGCAGTTCTGCTGAACTACAGAAATCTGCGGATTTCTACAGAAAGCTGCTGCAGTTCCATGCAGCAGAATGTGGGGCACCCCCCCCAAGGAGAACTGCAGAGGTACGTACATAGAAAAGACTCCGAAACATGCAGATAATATCCACAAAGACAGCCACCTAAAGGCAGCAAAGGGCTTGCTTATAATATTCTGTGGAAGATAGCTGTCTGTCACTAAAGCAAGCTGCTGGTTTCTTCAGTGCTTCCATGTCTATTCTTTTAATTTCTTTAATTCTACAATTCTTTGCAGATTACAGTAACCAGGACTGGTGAATACCTGGAGGGGATGGGGGGGTTGAGGTGACACTACATTTTACCGCAGTTTTTTTGCCGTTAGTTTCTCCACTCTGTCTGCTTGGCTAAGGTTCACGCTTTAGCTGGCTCAGAAAGCCTGTACATGGTCATCTTCAGCAGCTTCTTCATGCTTGTAACATGCCTAGTTCTAGGTTTTACACACCAGTATTTAAAAAAAAAAGAATATATTATCAAGTTTATTAGTCAAATAATCTATGCTGTCATACAAAATAAGATCCAATTCTTCATATCAAACAGGAAGCATCTTTGAATCGTAGTGTAAAGCTGAGCAGCCAGTAATTTCCCTTCCATAACTGGTATTTATTAATTTTCAACATTAAGAACTATTTCATTCCTTCAAAGTGACAACTGCCTATTAAATATGTCACTTACAGAAAGCTATTCTTCCTTTTCAATTCCAATTCATCATGTCACCTCGTAATGCCATCTAAGCATTGTTCCGAGGATGACAGCACTGCAATCTGAAGGAAGAGTACTGACACACTGTATTAGCTTAAAGCCTGTTTTGAGGACAACAAATACAAAGTAGTGTTTGATAAATGACTCCCACTTAGTTTTTCTATTTAAACGGCAAGATTAGGTAAGACTCCCGCAAGCACATGCTGCAAGCACTTCCTTTCTTCCGTCCTTGGGAGATGCAACCCGTTTGCAACAGCCCATCACTGGTCATGACCTGCGGGTGTCAGAGGAGGGACAGTAAAAGGCTGACTTTAAAAAAAAAAAAAAAAAAAAAAAAAAGTTGTTCAAGGTCTCCGTTTGATTATCATCCTGCCTGTGACCCATTTCCTGCCTAGCCAAATGAACAATAAGCCTATAAAGTTAACAAAAAAAGATGTTCTCTCCAGCTGTGTTTACCTGCAAAGTTGTCCAGGATGTCACTAAAATAAAGGTTTCTCTCTGTTTCTTGTGAAAGGACCAAGCAAGCGATCAAGCCTGTCCTGAGATGTTTGTATGAGCAAACCTACTGAAGTTCTGCTTTAGTAATTAACTGATTTACCATAACATGATTTTCTGGCTTTATTATACTATGATTTACCTTGAAAGAAACCCAAACACACAACTCTTCAGTTATGGCAAGAAGTGGAGTATATTTTGCAGGGTAAGATCCTTTGCAAACTTCAAAAATGTTTGACTTTTGCAAGAGTTTCCTGATCCCAATTGGGTTCCTGGTGTGAACCGTCACTATCACCATTCCACAGAACACAGCCTACCAAGCCAAGCCACTGATTTTCATCCACAGTCTACAGCGTCGTGCTTAGACCCAGTTTATCCATAAAAAGAAGAAAGGCAATAATGGGCCTGAGGTGATCAAACGGGCTCCCTAAAACTCTGATTTAGTGTGCAAAACTGCCGTATCATACAAAAAGAATGCTTGAGAGCTCAATATGAGATACCTCATGCTGTTTCTTTTCCAGGTGCAGATTAAGTTACTTAAAATATAAGCTGCATCATTAGCTCTGTTCAGAGTTTTAAATCCATAAGGTGACTAAGGATACAAAGCCATCGATGAGCACAAAGACAGAACAGGAAATTCCATGCTATGCCTCCCAGGTAAAACTACAGTAGATTCAGATATAAAACTGAGGTAATTCTTGAGAAAGAATACAGTTGAAAGGGAATGTTTAACTCCTTTGAGAAAACAAGCATAATATTAACCCATCTAGAAAATTTAGTGAAAGAATAAAGCTCACAGCAAACTAGGAAATAAAATCAAGTCAACTTCGAAGTCAGGTCAGCCCATAACTGCCTCCTCTTTCCCAGTGTCTTGTGTGAAGTGCAAACGACTACCAAGAACTCCAAGAATTTTTGAAAACTTTGGAAACAGTCTTCAGCCAAACAAATGGGCAGCTTAGAGAAACGAACCTTATAGGATGAGTAAACTTGTTTGCATCACTCCTCTGGGTTGAAACATTTACCTTTTCAAATGCAATAATCTTAAGAGTTTCCCCCCATCTGAATATTAGAGTCACATAACATTTTTCCCCTTCAAGGTCAAAAATGAATAAATATTTAAAAGACAGAGTTGGTCCTGGCAAAAATAAGACTTGTTACAAGGAAGCTAATTCCTGTTTAAGTTTGCTCAAATTTAAGTTAGATTTTTCCCATCTGCAACTTTTCACTCGCTTCTTACCTGGACACTGTGTGTGTTACGTAGCCCTGAAATAGCCCCGTCTTTTCCCCTCTGAAGCCTGCACAAAGAAAGCCAGAAGACTGCTACATTAGGAAACTACTCAAAAATACTGATATGAACATCTGCAAACTTCAGAAGGAAAGAAAGATTCCAGATTTTATCCAAATTAACATGAAAGGACAACGGAACAGGACTTTTTCTGACCCCACTTCCCATGGGATTACCAGCTTAAGTAAAACATTGCTTGTTTTGAGATGCCATTACAGGCTCAAAGGGGTGAGAACTCCAGGGAATGTGCTGACTTTTTACGGGTACAAACAACCCTGACAAAAATTGCACGGTAAACTATACTTGAAAATTACCTAAAGGATAGCCCTATAATGTTGATAAAAAAGGCAGATCTTCAGTTTGTCCATGTACCCCACTGTAGCAGAAAAGATCCGATATGTCTGTACAGAAAAAAAGGCACCCGATAGTTAGTTACACAAATCGAGAGAGCTAGGAAATGAACAGTTCAGGTCTACATGATGCTAGCCTCTTGCCATTTTACACACAAACCACTGCCCAAAACAGGCAGCTCCAAACTCGACTGTGCTCAGAATTACATGTGCATCACTATAGGCTAAAGATCCCATTAAGACACAGATTAAAGGCTAATTTTACAGCAAGGTTTTGCTGTCAAAATACATCAGTGCAGCTGTAAAACTGGGATCTCTAGGGTGTTCGGTCTTCCTATAAGGTCAGCTGTTGGAAACTAATCAAGCAGCTGCTGTACTACCAAAACCGTTGCTTAAGAGTTTAATCAGCTTTCAGACTTTTGAATATAGATAAAGCCTTGTCACACGAGATACTGAACCTTCACAACTACTGCCAGCTGCGGGTGTGAGAGCAGTGCTGAATTTCCATGAAGTACACGTCACTCGAGCACCCACTGTGCAGATATGTGGGCAGGTGCTCTAGCACAGGGTGCTCCTCCAAGGAAATCAGTTTCCCCATGATGTAATATCCTTTACACATAGTGCAAAATCAGCCTCCATATCAGCGAGGCCTTAGCTTCCCATCCAACTGACTCCAACACGGGTTCCTTGTACTGTTTTAGACTTTTGCCTCAGGAGACTCATGCAAAACCTTCAGACAAGAGCTGTGGATCCACCTTGATAAGTGGATTCCAGGCCCCTGGCAAAGCTGAACAGGCACACAAGATCTAGTTATATTCCTAAGGGTTAAGAACGGAACTTCCAGTAACGTTCTCCAATACAGCTACTAATCTCATTACGTTTACATTAGTTTGATGATTCAGCACCTCCAAACTACAAAAAAGGCAGTTTGTACAACTAGTGTCTCTGAAAAATGAGCATATTCATTTAAACAACATATCTTCCATGCACGGTTTGTCAGAGATTTCTCTTTTTCTAAGAAGGCAGAAGGTGGTTGTGTTATTCAGCGTTCCAAACTAGGTACGGAACCTACAACAGCCATGTTTCAGTAGTGTTTCTAGTCCAAATGATTCAGTAGCTAACATCAACATTTGACTCCTTCGGCCTATAGCTCCTCTGTTTGGCCTGGCTAGTTTACAGCATTCCTGAGCCAAGTAATTAGCATGGGTCCTACACCACATGCAAGGGCCATAAAGAAAAGATAAAAACTTTGATCTAACCCTCTGGCAAATCTTAACAGAACATGGGCTGCTCTCCTTCACTGCAACATAATATCCTTCAGATTCTCCTGAAGGATCGTGTCCTTCACAGCATGAAACACAAAGCGGATGTTTTCAGTGTCTATGGCAGTGGTGAAGTGATGGAAGAGGGGCTTACTACGGTTTCTCCTCTTTCTGTCAAAACACTGCACCAGATAACGTTGAACATCTTCTAGCCTGTGAGGGTCACCTTTGAAGTCCGAGAAATACTTCTTAATGCTGACAGTCTTTACCTTCTCTACAAGAAGGTCCATCTTGTTGAGGAATAGGATAATAGAAACATTAAAGAAAAGCTTGTTATTGACTATTGTCTCAAAGATGTTCATGGACTCCACAAGTCTATTTGTGCGCCTGTCTTCCATGAGAACCTGATCGTATTCACTGGAGGAGACCATAAACAAAATCGAAGTTATTCCATCAAAGCACTGGAACCACTTTTGACGCTGAGATCTCTGTCCACCTACATCCACCATCTTGAAAGGTATTTTTTTAATGATGAAATCATGCTCTACTATCCCCTTGGTGGCTTTTCTAGCCAGCAAAATATCTTGTTTGCTAGGGAAATAATTCTGTAAAAGAAAGGAGAAAAGTGTCAAAATAAGTCCTTCAAAAATGCTGGCTAATGCCAGAATATTGAAGCGCCACTGTAGAGAAATCAAATCTGTTCCTCAGAAGCTTATCACTACCTCCCTTCTTTCTCCTCCAAGTCTCCTGACAGATGTTTTCATTACTGATTTTGAATCCTACAAGTGCTAGATGGTTTTTTTATTTGGTAATTTTTCATTCTGCTACTTCAAGTAGCACTAACCATCAGATCATCACAGAAAGTGAATGAGATTCAGACATTGCACAGAAGGACTGATAAAGAAAACATGTGCATAAATGAAACTTCCATAAACCATATGTGTTGTCTGTCAAAAAAGATTAAGCAAATACTAAGCTTCAGTTTCATAAGGCTAGAATTTACTACTTCTAGATTAAAGAACTTTGAAGCTAGCTATTTAATGTGTTATTATTAAAAAAAAAAAAAAAAACCAAACCACCAAACCAAAAAGCATTAATCATAGCACACCCAGGCTTCCATTATCCCTTTGAGCTCTTTTGGTTCAGAAAGAGAAGGCGTGTCTTACCAGCTGACCGATCCGATCCAGGTTATCCAGGAAGTATTTCACTGATTCACCCTGTGGAAAAGGAAAGAGATGGGAACTAAGCTTGTTTCTAGGATAGCAAATCCAACTGTGTTTTCACTTCCCAACACATACCAAAGTCTAACATAGCAGCATCACACGTGGGAGCCTGGACAGCATTCTGACATGCTTCAGGAGCTGGAAAAACAGAAGTACTGCATAGCTTAATTCACATGAACCGCTGATCTGGGCAACCTGTGCCACTGCCTCACCACCCTCACAGGAAAACATTTCTTCCTAATATCTCATCTAAATCTCCCCTCTTTCAGCTTAAAACTGGTACCCCTTGCCCTATCTCCCCACCCCCTGATAAACAGTGCCTCCCCATCTCTCCTGCAGGCCCCTTTCAATACTGGCAGGTTGCTATAAGGTCCCCCCAGAGCCTCAGCCTGTCCTCATACAGGAGATGCTCCAGCCCCTGATCACCTTTGTGGCCTCCTCTGGACCCACTCCAGCAGGTCCACGTCTTTCTGATGTTGGGGGCCCCAGAGCTGGATGCAGCACTGCAGGTGGGGTCTCCTGAGAGCAGAGCAGAGGGGGAGAATCCCCTCCCTCGACCTACTGGTCACACTTCTTTTGATGCAGCCCAGGACACAGTTGGCTTTCTGGGCCGCAAGCATACGTTGCCGCCTCCTATTCAGCTTCTCATCAGCCAACACCCCAAGTCCTCCTCAGGGCTGCTCTCAATCCATTCTCCTCCCAGCCTGTATGTGTGCTTGGGGTTGCCCTGACCCATGCGCAGGACCTTGCACTTGGCCTCGTTGAATATAGGCAGGGTTTACAAAGAAAATTTATTCTTGTGTCAAAAAAGAGGTTTCGTGGGGGTTATTTATTTTTTTAGACAAGCTTGCTCACATATCACACTCAAATCAAGTGCCCCTTCATATTAGTGGATACAAGAAGCCCTACACATACTTTTGAGAAGTAATAAAATGGTTTCCACGCAGATACAGACTTTACTTCCAGAGTGCAACTATGTTTGGCAGAAGCCCATTCTCCTTCAAAAACGTCCCCTTCATTTCTTCAGAGGAAGATATCTGTTCAGTAAGAAAGCATCCTTCATTGTTTAGGACACGTGTCTTGCAGTTGTAGCCATGTCATAATAATGATAAAATGGAAAATCCTGCCGCCTTTTAATAATTTTAGGCAGCAAAACACCTTACACATAACCCAGACCAGGGCTGTGTCAGTAATGACCAAACTGACAGTCACTAACGCAGAATGAGAACATTCTCAAAGTGTCATCTCAGACTCCAGCAGCAATATAAATTCCTAAACCATACATTCTCCTCTACACCATAGGCTTGAGACAGCAGAATAAAACTATTTCCCTCCAGTACAACTGTAAACAGATGCCACCACAACAGTTCATTTTGAAGAATCGGGCTGGAGACCGGAGGATTCAGTGTACTGCACAAGGAAATACTTCCAGCAAAAGGCACAGACAAAAAGGAGCTGTAACTTACTATTTCCTAACATTTAAAACTGGAAATATCTTTTCAATAAAGAAGAGAGAACATGCGTATTTGCAAAAAGCTACTATGTATCATAAAAGTTTTACAGTGGATCACTAGCAGAAAAAATAACTTTTAGGGGGGAAGTTGCCAAAGAACAATTGCTCTAAGAGCTTCCTTACAATCATGAATTTTCAGAAGGTGAAAGTAATTTCCTGTATTTTCTGGCACTCTGTTGGATCAGAAGAGATATCACAGACTGCATGAATAAGACAAAAGGTCTTCCTGTACAGCATTAGTCATATTTAGGAGATGAGAGAGCCCAAAAATAAAAGGTCACTGAAGCTATAAAGAAACCCAAAGCTCTATCTATTGTGCTTTGTCCTACACAATGCCTTTAGATGCGCAACAAGACTGAAAATGGGCTGCCTCTGATACAACCTGTTCCTATTTTCTACCCAGTTCCTTTAAGAGTCCTCTCCTTGGCCGTACACCCTCCCACGCTGAGAGCAGGAAACAGCTGGATGCCCGGAAACTGCTGGGACACCCAAGCAAGTTCACCTGATTTACGGCTTGTGCCTCCCCTGTTGCCCGCCCCACGCACTGATCAGTTTAACATTTTGCACATTAGTAAGAAGGTAAGAAAACAATCTCATTCATGAAAAAAAATCCATGTTCATTTCTGCAGTGATTCAGGGAAACTAGACTTCTCTACTTTCTTATACAGCTCTTCGTAACATCACAATTAAGCCAAATAATTCTGGGAAATTTCAAGCAGTAATTGCAAAACGCTTGGACAGCTGGGTAACCAAGGCAGGTTGGTGGAACAGGTGTGAACACCCTATGCATGGTCTGACAGATGTGGAGATGTCTGAATATTCTCTTCTAGCACAGAATTCGAAGACATCCAGTACTTCAGTCAAAATATCTGTTTCCAGTCAAAATAACAAATCCCTGACAAGCTCCAGAGGGTTAAGAAAAGCTCAAAACATTAAAGCACACAAACCTGAAGGGGAAAAAAAACCCTAACCCACAAAGAAACCACTGCAAGCCCCCACCACGCACTCAAAACTCCCTACTTGAAAGGTGATTCCCTAAGTCCTGTGTTATGGTCCATGGAAGCGTGGATTCAATTCCTGCTCTACACCTTAGCCTGAATCCCAGAGGAGTTGGTTGTTTCTGGGAGTGTGGGGGGTGTTTCAGCTCAGTGAGCAGGCAGCACACAACAGCTGAGGACAGCACCAACCGACTTGATGAATAACTTGTAATTTATTTAAATGAGGAAAATATGGAAACTCCAGGTGTCAGGGCTGTTTTGTATTAGTATTTTTAATCAGAACAACTGTATTAACTGAACATTCATTTAGCTTTTCATTTTTTCCTTGTCATCCAGGGAAAATAGGTAGCGTATTAGTTAGATCTAGAGGTTAAGTTTATTTAGCTTTCTATCAAGTGGCACTTGAATGCAATTTTGAATTCTGTCAATAAATTGTTATTTATGCAAAACCATCTCATGCTTCGGGTATACACATACACAAACAAATGCACTTGTGTGTGTATATATACATCTATGTACATAAAAATCCACACACACACACCCCAACAGTTTATGAATTGTTCACAGTAGGTTTTCCATTTAAGGCAAATTAGTATCAAAATCAAAAATATCAGCTGCTTCTCTCATGATACTGGCAATAAAGAAGCTGGTTTGGCTTCTTCAGTGCAGATTCTTAGGGTTTCTCCCAAGCCATCTAGCCATTCAACTGCGTTCAAAAGCTGGCTTAGCACTTCAAACGCTCTCCTTTTCCAGATCTCAGCCACTGATTTCTGGTTCACTAGCATGCAGTCCTATAGGAGTGGCAGCTAATACTTACAATTGATTCATCAGACACTAAAAATATCTTTACACAGATTGACAACTTCAATCTTACTATTTTAAAGACTCTAGTAAAGAAAAAAATAAAGTACTTAGAACATCGCACTCCATTTTGAAATGTGCTCACAGGCAGCAAAATAGAAATGGAAGCCATCAAAGCTATTTATACTAATTATACTCTATTTAAATACCTGAAGATAATCACATCATGGTGTGTTCACTTAAAAAACAAACAAAAAAGGTCCAGGTCAGATGTGTTAAACTTTTACAGGCTGGTGTGTCAAGAAAAACCGTGGCAGCTCAAGAAACTTCCCCAGGTCAACTACTTTCATAGAAGATTGCTGAGCTTCTGTCTTTTCAGATTTAAAAATATTCAAATAATATTTTATTTCCCTGTTAGTATGCCTTTTCCTCTAAAAATAATGATAAATAATACTTTCAAAATCTGAAAGAGGTTATTTCACTTCAACCAGCACAGTGCTTGGATACAAAGCACCATTCTGCCACGGTCACAGCAGAGTGTCAGTGAAGCACATCTATACTGACATTTCTTATTTTTTTATTTTTAACAGAGAGCCTGTCAGTATATTTCACATTTAAAAAGTTATATGAAGAAAGTCTGAGATGACCACCATCTATTTTGCTGTTGATACAAACTAGCTATTTTCTTCCTTCTCCTTGATAATAAATCAGGATGTCAAGACGCTGCATCCCATCCATGCCCTACGGTTTCCAGGACAGTGGTGGGTGAGGGAGGAATGACCTCCGAGTTATGAATTTTACATAATTCAGATACTCCTTTGTAGTACACAAGAGCACAGTATAGACAATAATTCTTCCTTAACTTCTTGCTCACCACACAAGAGTTACCACAAATGCTTAGATGATTCATTCTCCCACTGCTAATCTCTTCTCCCTCTGCAATACATATCCTCTGAGTAACAGTTTTGCCAACTGGGACCAAGTGAAGGAATAAGAGATGCTGTTCCTTTTATGAGTCACTGCACATCTGGGAACTGGGGGAATCAAGAAACACAAACAGAAGGCCTAAAATGAGCCCACAAGTTCCACAATGCAGCATCACTACTGGATTATTATTTTTTTTTAAACTACCCTATCTGCAGTATCAAGTTGAGTGAAGCCAGAAAAAATAGTACATTTTGCTTAAAAAGTGACTAGTGGAGGAGAAAGAGAGAAAAGGTAAAATGTAAACGTATACTCTTCCTTCCTGAAATAGAGCTCTAAAGCTCTTCTTTTATATCCTAGATTATTTTGAACACAGCGTTCTCAAGGGGCAAAAGACACAAAATTAAGAAGGAATATTTATTCCATTTTATTCTATATATTTTGTACTATATGAATGTAATCATAACATTAGCAGCAAATAAGTTACCATGAAAATAATTGAATTTAACATCTCTGTCCCTTCAGGCTAGGTTCATAGCACACATGAAATCTCCCTAAAGAAATACTAAAACTAATCTGGCAACACTTCCTTTGCCATTGGTAGCCTTATTGCAAAAAGCGAGCAGAACACACCTGGGCAGAGTTCCCAGGCAGTATTCATTTCATGAGAATAAATGGACAACAGATTATATGCAGATTGCTGTAAAATACCCATAGATACTCCGTAATAAGAAGAAATGTTCTGCAAGGCTAAAATTTATCAACTTGTCACTTTAACCCTCAGCCTGTTATTCAAAGTGACAGCTGGTTAGATCATAAACGATAATGAAACGTCCTATTATCCAGTTTCCTAAACTACAGGCTCATTTCAAACTTTTCCTTCTGAAAAGCAGTTTCTCTACATTCTGCTCTGAACTAAAAGACTTGAAAGGGGACCTTCTGTTCCAAATTGGCTTTTTTCCTTTCCTTGTCCCAAGGCCTTTTTGACATAATATTAATTTAGCCCTTCCTGATCATTCTGTCTCTAGCTGCTAAATTTAGAGTGCACAATTTAAGGTAGACCTGTCAGTCTCGGCTTGTTTCAGATGATGAATTAAACCACACAGGAAGGAAACGTTATACTTCAAGGAAGCATATAATACAGATCTAAGAAGATTCCCACAAATACAGCAAAAGACACGGATAAATGGATACTATAGCTACCACAGACTGCAGCTGAATCTGCAAGGTGAAAGCAACAGTGACACAAACACCACTGTTCTTCTGTTCAGATCCCACCCTTTACGCCAGTGTTGCAAAACATTCAGCAGCAGGGCTGAGAAACACAGAGGAAATCCAGGAGACCCCAGAGAGAAGTCTGGGAATCTCCTGGCCTTTAATCTCCGAGATCTCAAATTCACGAATGGGATGGACTTAAAGCATTGACACATAATTTCATCCAAAGCTGGCCTTTCTATAGGTACTACTCCATGAAGGCTGTCAAAGACACACACTGACAGAATGCAGTGCTAACGCTAACTTGCAATAGGATAAAATACCCAGGAGACCAGCCTCTGAAAATGTTGGAGACATTGGATCAGTCAGGTTTTTGGGTCCTGAGATTAGAACCCAAAACTTCACCAGCAAAGAGATGTCAGAGGGACAGAGGCGACACTTTTCTTAGCGAGACCTGCTGGACCTAACAAGCAGAGCAGCATCCCGCCACCATGATCCATATATCCTTTGGAAGTGAAGACACAGACACGGCTCCAGGTTCCGCACCCTGGTGTTGTCCAAGGGAAACAGCAGTCCTTTACAAACCCTGAAGACCCAGGGTTAAAATTCTTGTGAGGTGCAACTATAAACAAACAACTCCCCTCCCCTGAACCTTCTGACAGATCACGTCCAACTCCGCACTTCTATTCAGCCTCACTGGTAGCAGGGCATGGAGTTACTACAGCCGAAAGTGTGTTCTCTTCTCTGTGACAGCTGATGAATCAAGTATTATTTTCCAAGGAGATAAGCAAGACTGTGCTTGTTAAGAATTCACTCATAAGGATGCTGAAGTAACCTAAATTGCCCATAAATGCTGATGCCCATTTGCTGCCATAATTCTGTTCTACAGTGATTCTACATCCTGTCTGGGCACTAAAATTTATTGACACAAGACAAACATTCAGCTTTCATTCAATCACCAGTTCCAAGGCAGAGACTAACCACTTCTCCTTATTTAAGACATACAGAATTCTAAGTATCAAACCCCTCCAACGTTATTTAACTTCCTCCTTAACAACAGACTGAGCTACTGGCTCCCATCCAGCACTCCAGTGCTTATCCAAGTTGCTGCTATCTGTGCTCTACAAACATAACAACTACAAAAAAGAATGGTTTGGTTCCAATCTTCTTCTACAAACTACCTCTTATTTCTACTGCCTAGTCATATAGTGCAGGTATTAGATGTTAAAGTTTGAAAATATTTTTAAAATTCATTATTTGTCAGCTCAGTACAGACAATGCAAAAATCTGTTTGCCCAAGTCAGGATGACTTTCTATAAACTCATCCAGCTTTGATACGTGACACACTGGTCAAACTGTATGCTTTACAGCACATGGATTTAAAAAAAAGTGTTAAAAATTTATTTAATTTTTTCCCAAAACATCTAGGCTAATCTGAGCTCCAACATCAGTGATAAGAACTGTAGAACCTTGCGAGCGAGGGAAATTCTAGCCTTACAGCTAAGAAAAACTCTTACCAGGAGCAGTTGTGGCAAAGGGCAACTCCTACATGTGTTAGCTTTTCCCAGCAATTAAATGCAGCAACTCTGTCAGAAAGTGCTGCAAGGAAAAAAAAAGTTACATTTTTCCCTGAAATTCTACATGTTTCTACATCTACAGGATGTAGATGGGTTAAATTACTCTTGATATTATGTTAACAATTCTGTCCATTTGTCTCAAATATGCACACTGGCAACACTGCTTCAAGGAGGAAAGGAATTTTCTTTTGACAGACTAAGGCAGGCTCATCCTGCACTATGAGCTTCAAGAAACGTTAATGCAAATCCCTATCATTTTGGTTTTACTCCTACTTACTGTCTCTTCATCACTGCTATTCCTGCTTCACAGACCTACAATGTCTCGAAGAAATGCAGGTGCAAACAGCAGACAAAACAGAAAACTGGCAGAAAACCCACAAAACACAAAGACACACAGTGCAATACAAAATGATTTAAGTTATTGCTTTTCTTTTTAAGTTCTTAGAGAAATTCTTAACCAGACTTGCACATTAGTTACAGTGATTTAGCATTTCTTAAGCTTCACTGAGTAGCAGCTAGCAAGATTCGAAGAGCAGATACAAGGAGATATATACCCAATTCATGTGGAAGAAACACAGTTATGTTTAAACAACAATAAAAGTTCGATTACTGTATCCAACATGAGCAGCGTGCCCAGCTCACACACACTCATTCTGGCACGAGCGGACGACAGACCTAGTCATAAGCATCCCATCAAAGGATTCCTTCCTGTTTCCCTGCCAACTATCTAAGCGAATACACTGTCTAAAACTGCTGCCAGAACCCTTTCATCTCAAACACCGGAGTTTCTCTGTGAAGTTGAACTAATGCACGCCAGCTCAACTTCTCATTCCAAGCACAGTTGGCTCAAACGCACAAGAGAAGGCAAACGAAAGCAGCAATCTTGCCATAGAGTTAAAAGAAGTCCCAAGCCATAAATGGAAGGACGGACCCAAGATCTGGCCAATCACTAGTAAATTATCCCATTTATTCTCAGTGGGCAGCTGCCATGGGCATTTCCAACTACCACATCAGAATTTAGAAGCAACTGGGTGTTTTTACACATCACCAGGAATGACACACAATTGCTCTATTATGTGACCCTAGTCCCATGCTTTGTTTTCAGCAGCTCAGTATGCAAACCTGAAACTTGTTTTGTTTACAGAAGACATGTGCAGAACTAGAATAGCCATTGACAAAAAAAATAAAAATCTTACCTTATGAATTAATCTAGTCAGCAGTGTTATCTGATCAAGACTAAATCACAAGTTTACCAGTGAGCTTCCCTTTCAAATCTTATCAGATCAAGGGATGGGAAATAAATATCTTGGATCCTTTGGGCTGAAAAAACAGCTAACATCAGCCATGAGAGAATGTTGAGCCTGGACTTTTCCATGGCAGGTGGCCAGCTGGAAAGCTAAGCAACTTGAATGCATTCACAACTGGCATAACCTTGAGTATCTCGCAGAAGGATGCTTCCTACTCCACTTCCACATCAAGGCATTTGTTGCAGAGTGCCTTAAATACTCCATTTTCTGTGGAAACATTACCTCAGACGTGTTTTACTGAAATTTGTCTCTGTCTGTTGTTAAAAGGCGACTGTAAGGATTGGAAAGAGTCATTTAACCCTCACACTTATTTAAAAATTAATTTTAAAAACATTTTCTCATTTTGTCTGTATGCATACAACCAAAACATTTTTTGATGTGATGTAGACTAAAATGATGGTCTGGCAAGATTCAGAAAGCTGCTCAGTATTTGAAAGTCAGGTTTCAGGTGGAAATCAGACCAAGGTAAAATGCAAGTTAAGTCTTAGTTGCATCCAGGTGTGCTATTTAACAGTTTGATTCCTATAAAACCAAGTGTGTAGGCAGTAGATGTACAAAAGAAATACTTCACCTTGCTTATATTACTCTGAAGTTTTACATCACGCCCATTACCTCAGCACCCAGCAGGCTCAACTACAGAGAACACAAGACTGGGAAGTCTTTGAAGGATTCCCCAAGCCAGCTTCTGTGTCTGATTTTAAAAAATCATTTGCCCTAGAAACAAACAACTTTTCCTTTTTCAATAGCAGCTTGCTATTCATTAATTCTAAGAGACTGACCAACTTTGAACTACCAAGTTCACTGGTTTTGCCAGCTGTTACTGAGCTTGCTTTCCCCGTGACTTCTCAAATCAGTGGAATTTCACAACAGATACTAGCTGGCACTCAGCACCGAGAAGCTACTCAACATCTCCTGTTCACCCACTGACACCGAGATTGATACTGCCTTCTACAAAGACTGACCTTTACATGCACCTGTAAATCTTCAAGATCTCTAGGGATCAAGTTGTCTCATATGCCAAGAACATCCATTTCCTTAGTTCACAGCTGTACTTTGGGTCTGTGAGAGAGGGTTTCATCCAAGAAGTGACTGCCCTCCCGATAACCTCGTCTGTCCTGCTCCAGTGCCAGTGACAACACCGTATGTTGAGTCCAGCAGATGAGTGATAGTGAACCTCAAACAAGGCTTGGTGATCTGAAATAAACTTCAGTTTCTATTCACAAGCAAGTCAAGTTTTCTCTGTTATCTGATTTATACTCATTATCTCAAAACACTTTTTATTTCTTCACATCCAGTCACGACATATCAGTTATTCCAAATATTCTTTCCCCTACTGAAGGTTGTTTTGGCAGGAGAAGGGAAAGTTCTTCCAAATGTGCACTTGAACCTCAGCACTACTGATACTTTAGTATGAAGATTTCAAGTAACCTAAAATTCTTTCTATTTAATTTCAATTTTTTTTCTCTTTCAAAACATTTCGGTTTCCTTGTAAATTCTTTCTATTTAATTTCAATTTTTTTCTCTTTCAAAACATTTTGGTTTCCTTGACATGCATTTTTAATTTCAATCCACCCTACCACACAACTCATATCATTACCTTTACCTATGAAACCAAAATTGGGATGGATCTACCTGAGCTGAAAATTAAAGCTGCTCAGGTACTGATTCACTAAAGGATCAAACATCCCTGAGTGAAGACTCACAAGGTGAGATGGGGTTGGTAATTGCATGAACAGCAGCTGTATTAATGTTCAAGTCCATCCTGTTTTCATATGCATCTACAGCCAAGTCCTGTGACACAGTCCTCAGTCATACTACCTAAAGGGGGTTACAGGAGAGATGGGGAGGCACTGTTGCTCAGGGAGCGTAGGGATAGGATGAGGGGTAACAGTTTTAAGCTGAAGAGGGCAGATTTAGATCAGATATTAGGAAGAAATGTTTTCCTGTGCGGGTGGTGAAGCAGTGGCCCAGGTTGCCCAGAGAAGCTGTGGATGCCCCACCCCTGGAGGGGTTCAAGGCCAGGCTGGATGAGGCTTTGGGCAACCTGGGCTAGTGGGAGGTGTCCCTGCCCATGGGAGGGGGGTGGAACTTGATGATCTCTAAGGTCCCTTCCAACACAAACCATCCTGTGATTAAAAAGCTACTATCTTGAAGCTCAGGCTTATTAGAAATGACTTACCATGAAAGAAAAAAGCCCACAAGCAATGTTGAAGTCTTGTATCAAATGTAAAGCTTTATTTTTATTTACCCTCACATGTATCTGCTTTATATAAAATTAAGCACTATAAGCATTACCTAAAAAATCTAAAGATGAAATAAAGATGAAATAAGTGACTTAGCTTCAATCCTTAAGGCCTCATCTACATGTGTAAATTAATCAAGCCACAGTGGAAACTGAAGTGGGTTTATTAAACTTCTACAAGCTGTTGGGCAGACTAGCCTATTAAAAAAACAAACCTAATTAAAGCCCCAGTCACATCCTACTGAACTGCAGAGGGGGAAACAGTCCAGCCACACAGAGAGCCATCTGAACTCGCAAGCTAGAATACATGTGTTGGATTGGGAGAAAGAAGACAGAAAAAGAAGATACAGCAGGTGGTTCTTTTGCATCCTGCCCACGTCTAATATCAGTACTGAATTCTGACCAGGCTGAAACTAGATGGATCAAAGCCTTAAATATGCATAATTCAGAGATGGAATTAAATTCCAGCAACAAACCACCATCTTTTTCAGTTTGATATTTTACTGAGTTTTCCAAAGTGGAATTAAGTGAATATCAGGGAAAGCAAGTCAAATTAAGAGGCTTTGGGGGCAGGGTGGAGAACAGACCTTCTAAGGACAAACACCAACAGTTTGTTCAGGAGTAAAGCCAAAGGAAGCACAAGTCTGCCACAGTCTGAACTGCAGGAATTTGTGTTGTATACAGAGGAGATATTTGAAAGGTGTCAATAAATTACTTCTCAGAGCAACATGTTTTCCACTCTCTCAAACAGAAAATCTTGCATGATGTTTCCAAGAAGTTTTCCTCCCCTTCCCAAATACTAAGTCAAGTAATAGAGGAAAATAGGTTTACTCCACAGAGCTGCTGTAAGTATAGCTGCAAACCAACGAGAAGGTGGAGACCATGCTGCCTTCTGCCTTTGTAACAGAAAGCCTTCCCAGGTAGGGCAGGTTCAGAAAAAGGAGCAGCAGAGTATTGAGCTAACCTTTGTCTTCTCCTTTGAGGAGAGAACTTAACAGCTCTGCTCCTTCCATTAGTGTTCAATTATCAGCTGGTCCGCTTGTGGCAGTATGGAACCTCAAGAGATTTTCTGGAACAGTATCATGTTCAGATGCATCCTTAAGCCATCTAACCTACAAAACACCTCAATGTTGCACAGCTATCATTTCGCATAATCTCAAAAGTCAAATACTGTGTTTCTTCTCTCCCTGTGCTCAGCACGTCCTCCTTTACACTCAATACCTGTGAAACAGAGCCTTGACTTTAAACAGAATGCAAACCCTTCAGATACTCTGCTAACTTGGAGCACAAACATTTTAAAAACTAAACAGCATCCTTGAGGTACAGGCATCTTATTTTAGCTTCAGGCAAGATTAATGGAGGAAAGGAACCACTGCTTGGATGAAGGATCAGTGAGATAAAGACATTGCCATCATTCCCTGGCAAGCACCAGGTTAAAGTGACTTACCAACACCACAGAATGTGCTGTGCTTACAACCATAGGGTCGCACCCAGCCTCAGATGAACGTCCCAATTTACAGCAGAGCTTCCAAAAACCGGTTGTGCCAGCACAAGCAAGAGCACAGGGCAAAGCAGAACTCCCTAAACCACCATGTCCTATTGCTCACTGTGATTACTCTATCATGGAACTACAGCCCAAGTCAAGCTCTATCCTTGCACGACACATCAAGTTCAACAATCAATGTCTTCAGGCAGAGCAGGCTTGTTAGGGAGACAGGAGGAGAGGGGGAAGATAACAGAAGAAATGCAAGTTAAAGAAAACGACTTTTCAAGAAGTCATTGCAAAAGAATCAAGATTTGTATAGCTAGCAAGAAAACAACACAGCCGAATGAGCAAGTCACTGCTACCTAGCTATCCTACCTGCATCCTCCTTCTCAGCTTTCTGCTAGGTCCTGTCTTTTAAAGGCCATCAGCTCATTAAACATAATTCACTGAACAACTTAAATATCTGTTCTCTTAGGTACAAAAATCCAGAAGATACTCCCGTAAGACTTCCTCATAAAAACAGACCTAGTTGTTAATGTTTTGCCTATTTGTTCATCTGTGCTTGTTACTTGTTCCTGATCCTACATAGCTTACTATAAACTAGGATATTCAGGAAAGCTTGAAAGCATTAATTACCCATTATCCCACTAAATTCAGGGGTCCTTTTGAAAAAATCCAAGCCTTTACCTCTTACTGTTTTTCCCTGAGGGAACATTTTAGAGAATTTTGAAAGACACTGGGATCACCCTTGCTTGCTGTCCCGATTCTAGCTGGAGAGGACAAGGTCCAGTACCATTATGAAAGAAAGCTGAATTACTCCAGAGAACATACAAATGAGGTGTAAAAAGCTGACTTGTAAAACTGGAACTTTCTGAAGTGCATCATCAGCACTGCTCTCTGAGCTCAGTGAGCCATGTCAGGGAGATAGGCTTAACAAAACCATTCACCTCTTCTTTTGCAGTGCCCTTTTTTCTTTGTTTTTTTTCTTTTTTTTTTTTTTTTCCTAATTTCCTGAAAGCAGCCATAGGGTCAGAAAACACAGCAAGTAACAGGAGCATTCTCTTCTCTTTTACACAGCTAAGCCACTCTTTGATGGATCTTCAAGTAGTGCACATAGCTTTAATACAACAAAAACTCTGAAAGCCCCTATCATGGGAACACAAATATAACGGTCCCCACTTCAGCTTTGAGACTGAAGGGCTGAAACCAGTCTGACAAGCGGAGCCCTTCCACTAGAAACAATATTCTTTGATTGCTTTTAGACTTCAGTGTAAACAGATAAATATTAACATAGATGTCTTTGCATAACGCAGGTATTTTGTTGCAACCAGAATAAAAGTTGTCCTTGTATTACTACAGTTTTAACCTATGCGTGTGCTCATTACTTAATATATGAGCTCTCTCCTGCTTCTTTTTTTGGAACTCTTTATTAGACTCCTTTCTTTGGTCACAGAAAGAGCACACCTTTAAATGTCCTTAAATTGCTCAGATTTCTGGAACACATTCTCATTACTGGGAATCTCTACTGAGATACTAGTTGCCAATTTTGAAGTCTCTTGAATTACTGAGGTCCATTAGAAACTTTCTGCACATGGAAATTAAAGAGCATCATCAGAAGCTAAAGGCTGCTCACTGGATTAGACTTCTCTGCCCAGAACTTTCCTGCGCACTAGAATGGGATAAAGCAGTTACTCCAGTGGTTTTTAGCTGCAGTTGAGTACTGGCTCAGACAGCCTGAACTGAAAGTTTCCTTCCTTGTTTCTCACAGCATGTGCCAGCAATTCTTGATGGGAATGCAAAGATTAATTACAGCTGTACTTGCTCTGAACAAATCCTTATATTCAATACAGCCCTGCAAGATTTAGAGTTCCACTAATTAGGGCTTAGAACAACAATCCTGCAAAGACAGACATACTCAGTATTTTTTCTAATTATTTTATGCATAATAAAATTAAAGCTTCTTTCCAGAAGCAGAGCAGCATTTATTCTCAACAGTTGGAAGCCAAAAGGACTCTTCCAGTTTAAGAACATTAGATTTTGTGTTCCAGTGCTATTGCTGAAGGTAAGGTATCAAATTATAACTGCTACCACATGCATCCACAGGATGTGTACAGTATTTATTCTGTAAATCTTTTAGGACACCCGGACAGTTCTCCAATGGGCACTAAGAGGTAAAGACAAAAGCAAAAAAGTTTGATCTTAATAAAATACACATGAGCAAAAAGAAATCTTTTACCTAGAAAAATGGCAATCATTAGGCAAGACGCAAATTCTTGTGATGAATTTTCAACATGGGAGCTCTATCTGTGAAGTTGTTTCTCTCATTCACCTTAACCACACCAAAAATACAGTCAAGATTTATTTGCGTCCAAGGGCCAAGAGCAAAAACTCCTACAGACAGCCTTACACAGTACCATAAAAATACAAGGCTTTTTAATCTACCTCCAAGAACCTAAAAGTTAAAAACTAGGACCACACAAAGTCTGAATTTTAGCCTTTTGGTATCCACAGACAGCAGGGCATTAATGAAGTGCATTAACGCACGGTATGTTTCACAGACTTTAGAAGTTATTCTGCCCTAAGTTTTTGATCCTTAAATGAAAAAGAAAAAAAAAAAAAAAACCAAAACAACCAAACAACAAAACCCAAACAAAAAACTGTAGAGTGCCAGGAATTCACGATACAGAGTACCCGAACAGCCAGTAGCACAGCTCTTTTAATTCAGTGTCCGTCTCAGTTCCCATATGGTAGGCATATCAACTTCTTGTTATCCACTTATTTATTATGTATGATCTGCTCGTTACTTTCCAATTTATCCTCCCAATTCCACACAGGCTACATTTCATCCAGCTGTTGCAATTTGTCATAACCCAAGGCCAGGAGCAATTCATGGCAGGAATCCTTTTATTTTTCCACAGAGCATTTAGTACAGAGGGCTTTAATCCTGGGTTGAGACTTCAGGTAGGTACTGTAACAGATTGCTATTCTCTAACACTTTTCCATTTGCACTGTTTTGGAAACGTCGTAATTCATGACCTTTCTGGTTCTTGTTATTTCTCTCCAATAGCAGAAAGTATTTAAGAACAGCTAATAACTGTTTTACCCATCACGCAGCTTTCTATGGATGGTTCTGCTTGAGAGAATGGCTTCTCTCGTTGAGAGAAGACACTGCCCAAGTGGATTTTGCTAGAATTCAAAATGATTTGCAGTATAAAATTATTTATAACCTTTGATTCTCTACATTGTTTTGAATCCAGCCTTCTTTAAACACAAGTTCTTCTCTCCTCTTGCTCAGTGGCACTTCAAGCAAAACGGAGATTATCAAGTGAGGCATTCTTTAGCGTAGGTGACAGACAATGTGTTATGAAGGCATCCTCTACCCTGCCTCCTGCTCCAGCTTAGTCCTTAATTTGAATCTCAGTGACTGTGAAGACACCCTAGTGCTGGTACAGCCAAACACCAGCCTGCTCAAGGAGTTCTGGTGGCAGCAGGCCCATTAACATATCTCATGTAAGCATTTATTTTTAGAATACTGCAAATATAACAGGAGACCGAGCATTTAACCTCTGTAGATGCAAACTGACAAACCATATAGTATTAGCCAATATCCACAGAATTCTGTGCAAAGGTTTCCAGCTGCATTTTGCTGTACATTACCTCTCAATTTTTAATAAAACCCAAACTATAACTCACTAACTCTCACCTCCTTTAACAAAATGCCACTTCTGTTTGAGAGTTCTTACTTGAGACTTTCATCTGAAAAAAATTTTCCTATTTGGTCTTAGAGACAGGATTAGAAGCCAGGGACTCCAACTGCTAATCCTTCCTACTAGAGACCAGCCACAAGGCTTTGCAGTATGATGCTTAAACAAGCAATTAGCTTCTTTTGCTGTACAAAGATGAGTCAAACTCCATAACTTGACCCTAAAAACTTTTGAGGTCTTGGGATTAGAGGACAAAGCTAGAACTAAGAGTTTAAATCTGGACCTCTGGCACTTAATTGCCATGATACTGGCATAAAACCTTGCTTAGATATTTAACTAAAGAGAAATATCTCCATAACTTGCCCTGCTACATGAGTCCAGAGCACGATACTATTCAAACTGCATAGTTAGTCTGCAAGTTAATAATCTTTTAAGTTAATGTGACATCTTCTGTCAGATTAAGCCACTCTTTCATAATTCTAACAGAACAAAGTCAGATTACAACAGACTATTACTGTTATTTTTATAACAAATAACTTTTGCTAGTAGCAAATTTAAGGGAAGGCTTAGGTTATATAGCACTATCATTCCTTAAGTGTAGCAGCTAAACTCAAACAGGCATATTTACCATCCACAGCTTCACAATTACCTTAAAAAAAAATCATATAACATTGTTAGATACAGATGTACTTGACTTTCAGTACTAACACTGTGTAATTACAAAATATCATAGCTCGGCAACATTAAGCAGGAGTTTCTGGTTTGTAGCACTGTCAATCGATGGTTTTTAAAAAAAAATTTTCTGGGTCAGAGTGGTTATGTCTCATCCAGATCTAGCAGAGAAAAAATCCACATTATTTCCCCAGCAATAATTTAGTTTCACAGGAGTTCTGCAAACTAGGAATACCCAAGCAAAGCTCAAAAGTAATTTGGTAAAGAGTCCCAATTACATGCATTAAAGGGTAACAAGATTTCCCATGCTGGCACTTTGAACAGTGTGGCTATTTCCTTTGTACATCTCACCAGCATTGGTCAAGCCCCAATGGATTTCACTGCTGAAATATGCAAGTTTCACAGCTCTGAAAAAAAAAAAAAAAAGAATAACCCTTACAGAATAAGCAACATTCATACTCTTGTGTAAGCTCATATTCAAACAGTAGTTTGCAAAAAGAAGAGCTTGTTTTTGTGTTATGGCCAATTGTACGAGCTGGAGTTGGTTTGCCAGTCGGTATTTCCTCAGGAGGAAGTGCATTAGCAAGTGCATTTTGTTGATACCCAGGCACAAGTACTCCTGCATTTCAGTGCTGTGGCATACCTGCTGAAAGAAGAGTTACGTGTTTAGAAACATGCTTTTCAGGTTAACTCTACTCTGCCCTTGCACAGTAAAGACAAATAATCAGTTGGAGACTTTTTACTTAGGGATTCAAGAAATCTCTATTGAAATACACTGAATAATTCTGACAAAATAGAGCCCACTCCTGTAGATTTCATTTAACGTGCCACTTCACAAGTCACCAGATTCTCATGTCATGTCAGTACTGTGCTGTCCTACCTCCCAATTTGCCTGGCTTGCAGAGACAGTCAAATACTGCCACACAACCTCCGTATGCCACAGCAGCTGGTACACAGTCCAACTCCTGATCATCTTACACTACTGCCATACCTAGCACTTCCATACCAAAATAAAGACCTTTAAGCAACGGTTTGTCTACTCCGAATCAAGAATTAGTGCAAATTACCTGTGCCTCACCTCCATATAGCCCAAAACACACAGCTGGCTGCCTACAAGGCTTCGAAGCCATCAGCTCCCTGTGTAAGGAGAATGCAGCAACAAAACTGTATGAGTGCAAGGAGCAGGCTGTTCGCTCTGCAACGTTTCCAGCACACTATCTGTTCTGGCAGGCATAGTTTAACCACTTCGATTTATTTCAAGTGTCTGCTTAGAGAAAGAATCCACACAGTTAATTCATAGGGGAGTGACTCGTGTCCTGTTACAAATACCCCCAAAGCCCCCACACCTCAAAACACCCACAGAATGGTGAATCAATATAAAAGAAAGGGTCTTTAAAACATTTTCCAGAGTCTTCCCACATCCAACGCTTCAGAGGCTCTTAGTATTTGAAGTATTACTGGAAGTGTTCCATACAATTCCCTGTGCAGAGATCTAAAAATAGCTATGGACACAGTAGTACGTTTTTGTCTCTATTTGCAAGCCTCTAACTTCCCTCTCAGGAACAATTACTTTCAATTAATGCTGACATTTAATTTTTTTTAAAAAGGAGCGGTTAAAACATTAGAAATTCTTTCAATAGTGCAGTTAACATCAATAATAATAATGGTACGCATCAATAATAACAATTAAATTTAAACTGATACTCTAGTAATGGATCATAAAGATATTCTGTATATTAAGGATAACTGCATTAACCAGATGCCTCTTGCAGCCTCCTTGGACAGTCACGCTTTTCTGTATCAAGAAGAGCAGGCGTCTGTAAACACAAGCCACAAGCTAGTCTGGCTGCATGGGAATAACTCAGTACAGTTGCCTTAACTGCAGATAGGAGTTCTGAATAAATGGCCCCTGAAGAGATGAGAATATGACTTGGGCCACAGGAGAAGTTCAGCAGCTCTTGAAATACATAGTTACAGGCTAGAAAGACTTGGTATCATGAAGGGAAGCAGTAAGAATCATTCAAATAAAGATACTGCTTTGACTAAGAGTAGTTGGGACGGAGACTTGAAAACAAAGAATATTGTGCATGTTGAAAAAACCTGATAAGACAACATCAATTTTGCTTTAAGAGTTTATGACACTAGATGGTGGCCTTTGCAGATCTGCTCGGTGTTAGCTTCATCTCTGAAACAGTGCTAGTGTACAATATATATCTGTTCTGACCATGACAAAAGCATCATTTTCTTGCCTGACAAACCCTGTTTGTCCCATCTTTATCCACAATGACATGATACATGCCAAGTTGCAACAAGTCAAAAACTAACCTCGCTTCAGGTTTTGTTTGTTCTGGACACATTAAAGCAAAAGTAAGTGGCTTCTTCCATTCTCCCACTAGAGACCCAGGAGGAAGAAAAACTCAAACCAGAAACCACCCGACCAAAGCAATTCCTACCTTGGCCTCAGTCTCCATGGTTTACGACATAAAAGGAAACTTTATTTACTAGTCCAAAAAACCTTGCAGATACATGCACCTGAGCTCCCAAATATACCCAAATACTTGTTATTAAGCTCAAACTGAAGAAGCTTCCACCCTTGCAGCCAAATTGTAATTGAAATCCCAAGGTCCTGTCTCTGAGAAGCCATTCAAAATAGAATTTGTCTCCACCTGCTGTCAATGAAGAATCAACATCCAGTTGCCCAAGCTACCGTGGAAAACCCAAAAGAAAACATGTTACAGGACGTTTTGAAACACATGATAAATCATCTATTCCTTTCTAACATACAGACAGAAAATGGGGTAGGATAATGAGGGCAAGGGAGAAGAGAGAAGAATCACATACTGATTACAAAGGAATTCCTATTCTAGTAGTTAAAAAACCAGGACAGAGACAATGTAACCAAACATACAATGCAGCTTCTGTCCCCAAACTACTTGGCTTGCATACAAGGAACAGAGGAACTTGGGTCGGTGGGGACAGGCTGAGGCGGGGGAAGAGCGAGGCTGATGCTTGTGAAAAGAAAGTGAAATTGGTTAGTCTGCTTTAAGAAAGATGGTGAAGGAAAAAAAAAAAGCATAAAATCACCCTGCTATTGTAGACTCAACCCACTCACTGCTGAAAGGCTCAAAGACCCAGACAGGGGTTTACAGCCAGTGCTCCTAGGCACTGAATATGAAGCAGAAAACACTCAAACACCCAGAGGCAGCTTCTGTGGTCCCAGAGAAGCAGCTTTCAGATTGCACAGGGTTATGGTCAGAGCCATTTTCTTTGAACAAGTTTGCTGCTGCTGAGTCAGTCATTAAGCTCAGCATTACAGACCATAGCAAGAGACCTGTGTGCTGCAATTTTCAGCTCTAGTCAAGCAACCAATATGTTTCACTCTATTTTTAAACAAAGTCACACAACTTCCTGGAGAAATAAAGAGTTCAAAAGCAGACCAATATAATCCTACGGCTTAGAAGCCAAAATAATGACACCCCCAATAAAAAAAGAGCTGGTGTTCAGCTGACTGTAAGACCAGGGCAAAGAAGATGCAAGTGCTGAGCAACATCATTATTTCAAATGTTGTCCACAAACATCCAGAAAGATCACAGTAATGCAAAGCTTCAAATTTTGGTGATGATTTTAAAGCTAGAAATAAAAAATTCGGTTCAAACCGAGCATACTCCATTTAATAGCTGATTTACACTAAATAAGAAAGGGAGTGCTGATGTAGAGGTTTTCTTTAGCCTTAGCTAAGATCAGTTCAGAAAAGATTTACTTTCTCAGAGTCCACTATATCTGGCTCCTATTTACTTACACGAGTCTATATCCACCAAGGATTTAAACTAAATGAATGTATGGGTTTATACACATCATATGCAAGTATAAACAAGGCACCTCCTTAAGCCACCTGCCTTCTTTCAAGTTATGCAGTTTTAAAATTTTTTTTTTTAATAAATTGTACTGCTGTCAATCCCCACGTACTCAGGGAATCAGATTTTTTTAAAAGCAGGGAGGGAAACTTGTTCAAGTTATTAAGGTCTTAATTTGTTTAGTGACAGACCCAGAAATCGCATTTGTATCCTTGAGAACAATCTATTACATTTAAAAAACTTCTATCCAGGAAGTGCTTTTTATTTATAATTCATGTACTTTAAAATCTCATGGTGATGCACCCTGCACAGTAAAATAATAGCACGGAGGATTTTCAAGCTGTTAGTGCCAGAGACGCACGCAGCAGGACTGAGTTATGTGTTCTACAGATCCCGTGTATCGTCGCACTATTGACAAGTTACCAGTTCTGGTGCCTGCAGCAGTTTCAGTTGTTCCCAGTAACATGAAACAGGCTATATGAACACCATCCAAAAAGATGCATGATAGAACTACACCATGATGTTGAAGATGATATTAAATGATCACTTGCATGCCTGTATGCTTGGTTTTTCAGGGGCTTTTTTATTTTTGGTATTTCCTGTTTAAGCCTCAAAGCCAGAGAATGCAGAGGTAGGGCTACTAGTCTTGGAATGCTATTTATTCAACAGACTTGACTTCTTTTTTCCAGTTTGATGCAATTTTATTGCTACCCAGTAAAAGAATGAACCTCCCACATGACCCCAATCTGAATCTCCCCTTCAAAACAAAACCCATGCTTGATCATAGCATTTCACAGGGGGAAAAAAAAAAAAAATCTTAACAGGCTGCTGATGCAATTATTGCTTATTATACTGGATTCTCTTAGTAGTTGTCTCATGTTAAATTTAAGTTCCCTGTGGCATGAAGCATCTTTTTATTCCATGTTTGAACAGTGCTCAGAACAGCAGTCTTAGTCTGTGTGTACAGATGCTACAAATTATGGAACAATTAATCCATCTTCTCTCCCCCTGCACATCTTCCCACCATCCCCAATACAGTAACATGGAAATTGTTACATTTTTAGCATTAGGAAATTAGGTTTATACAATCATTCTGTGACAATTTTACCTAGTAATTTTAGTTATTCTTTAGCCATTTAGCAGTCTCAAGATACTTCAGAGATAGATTCAAAAATATGCAACAAGAAGACTCAAAAAAGCATCTTATTAGTGGAGACAGCTGAGTACCTAAGGGCTGCAACATGAGTTTAACCACAGTGCTAGACGCTAGAGAATCCACACAGAGAAGCAGCACGAGGAAACAAACTATGAGAACTTCACTGCTGAATTTCTCTAGTTTTTCTATAGCTATATTGAGTTCCTTTGTAAGAGTCTAAGCGAGACTATACAAAGCCCTGTTTTTATCCTCTAACTCCTCTAATTAAACACTGATAGCATATCCAGGCATGAAGAACTTCACCTTTAACTGCCTTTTTTTTTTTTTAAAGAAAAGCTGAACTACATTTGGGGTCAGAACACCCAAAACAAAGAATTCTACCTGTAGATTAAAGCATAATTAATGTTAAAAATCATAAAGATACATTTATTAGAACAATTCAGATATCATCCCCTATCATGTTCCAAGAACTAGTAACAGCAGTACTAAGGTGCATGGATCAGCACCTTGTTTCACTGAACAGAGAAGAAAGAGAGAAAAAAGCATCTCCATCTTGTACATAGGAAGAAAAGGGAGTGGATTATGAACAGCTGTCAGAAACATATTCCACACCAGAAGTGCAGCTATTTTGGCACAAGAGCATGAAAATCTAATAACAAGAAAGCAAGGAAGATAGCAGATTTTTAAGCTCACTGTCATCTTTCAGTTGCTTATCCAAGTTTCATTTGGAGACGTCAGGATGAAAAGAAACAGTCAAATAGCAGCAGCCGGAATGGGTGTTGCATTCACTTCAAAAGAGCTGCATGCAGGAATAGTTTGCCAGTATCAATATAGTGCAAGCTGGCAGGACTGGAAAGTTACAAATTAAGTGTGCCTTCATCAGTGACCTACTATGAACAGACGTACCGAGCTGCTAAAATATTTTTAGTTCAACTAATTCCTGCCTTTTTTGGTTCCTCTTGCTCTTCCAGTTTATCCAGTCATGTGCAGTTTTCCACTCCCTCTTACTGCCATGTAGTTTTTCAAGTTTGGCTCCAATTACCACTTGTTTCTGCTGCTGCAGTGCTCAGATTTACAGCATTACTACAAATGGCTCGTATGATGGCTAAATCTTGCGCACAGCAAGCAATCTTTCAACTGAAGAGACACTTATACAGCAGGGAACTTTCTTCCTCCCACCATGAAGATGGACGTACTCACCAGCTGATACTCGCTCCGACGGCTGAAGGCTTCCTTGATTCCCGAATCCCTCCACAGCGCGCCCAGTGCGGGTACATACAGCTGGAAGGTGGCAGGCTCGATGGGCATTCCAGCTTTGTTTTCGAAAGCCATCAAAAACATTCCGTGCTTCTCATTCTCGGTGTACTGCCAAGGGATCCCCAGTTTGTCCCGTGCATCAACCAGAACCCTGCAGCCCTGAAGAATGATTCAGATAAGAAAGTCAGAGTGATAAAAAGATTAAAGTGTAAAAAAACAAGGACTCAGAGGTACTTGAAGCTTTTTCACTATTCTGGTGAGACTGAACTCAGGAAAGAATCACAAACATTGTTTATTGCAACATCTCCAACAGAAATAAGACAGAAAGAGCTTACTTGTGTAAGCAGCTTAGCCACAATATATTTCTCCAGGTGGAAAATAAAATACTAGCAGCAACAGGTAGTTGCAACAAAGAATACTACCAACAGACAGCAAAAATAAACACAAAATGCACAAGAAAAGCATCTGGGAACTAACGTATGATCCTCACAGCTGTTGTTTTAAAAGTGACACCATGCCTGAAGCCTTATTCTTCCATCTTCTTCTTTGCATTTGGGTTTTAGATACCAAAAAGGACCTAATAGCTTTCTCAAGCAT
>NW_010145978.1:0-11095 GCF_000699245.1 Pterocles gutturalis | reverse complement strand
CGTTAAAAATATATTCTTGCAAGAACATACTGTATATTCTACTGGAGCAAAGTATATTGAGCATCCAAAATTGAGGAAACTTAGTACTTCCAGTGCTGTATACATCCACCAACTAGTTAAACATTTAGGTAAAAAAAAAAAAAAAGATAACAATACCAAACTAGCAAGATACAAAAAGCATGTTGCTGTAAAGCACAATTTTGACACAAACTATGTGGATGCTATATAACACAGCTATCTAACTTTTCTTGGAAAAATTGCTGTAAATAAGCATCTTCTGTTGAGACACTTTCATCCAAACGTTTACTTCCAGTAGGAAAGCCCCACGGCAAGAGCACTGAAGGCACTGCATAGATTTCAGGCTCCTGGGCTCAGTAAAGCAGGTGCAGGTCTCCATCAGCATCACCTTACTTTTTGAATTTGCCACACATTTGCTAAGTCACAACAGGTAAGTGCTGGCACTCTAATTCTGGAAAAAAATCTGAAGGGAAATTGATCTAGTTCTCGAACTTAACTTGGGATTACTGAGAGTGCTTGATTTCACATTTTGCAGTTTTTATGGAAACTTAATTTCATATTCATGGCAAGAAGCCAAACACATGAGGTTAAGTAACTTTGAAACTTCAGTCTTGACTCTAACTACGCCTATACTAAACAGCTTCACATGGCCAAGTTTTTTCTCAATAGTAAGCACCATTTTAATAATGGATAGATCTGTTAATGGTGGCTTAGCCTCTCAAGCACCATCTAACTCACAAATACAATCTGTGGGTTATATACAACTACTTTTCTCCTTGTCTTAATCTTTTGGGCTTATGAAAATAAATAAGATTTTTTTAAAAAGTGAAGTTCTGTTTCACACAAACCTCCACATTATTGACTGATTTGTTTTTGCATACATTAAGCTATGAAGACTGCACGTATGTTTTCTTAACGCTTGAAACTTTACCCTCTCCAGTCCTTTAACAGCACCACACAAGAACAGTAACCTTCCCAATGGAAATTAAGATTGGAGAGGGAAGTGAGAAGCAATTTAGTGTGAGTGTCACAGAAGAGGAAGTCAAAGTGAAGCACTGCAGTTGTCACTATGCACCAGTGTTCCTGAAGTGCAGTTTCACCAGAATGTAAATATTTATGATTCTCCAGTGATTGTTAATTTCTTTATAAAGTAGAGAATATATCTCCACAATGCCATGAAAAGACTAAAATTGAATACACTTACAAACCTCTGCATTAAATTCCAGACGTAACTATTTAGTAGCTGTCATCGAGACCAAAAGCCAATTTCATTCCTAGTTACGGAGTTTATCCCTTTATTAACAAAAGTCTTTACATCTGCATTACTTGAACAGTGTTAACAAATCTAAGCATGAAAAAACAACACACACTTATAAGGTTCTCTTGCTCAATTGCAGATGCCTGCATGATGTCACACGACCTTGGACACTTTTGCAAACCCATCACTTGCCCAGAACACCATCCCGGGTGCAATTCAAGGTCAGTGGCAGTTCCCACCTAACCTGAGCAGAGCACTGCGAGATTTTTCCAAAGCTTTGTGGCAACCGAGACTGGTGGGACACCACAATTTCTGGGTATTTAATGCCAGGTTTGTTTCTGTTCAGTGAGAAGTGTGGATGAAGAGAAATGGTTAATGGACATTCTCACCATCTCCCCATGCACTGCCTCTCCCAGCCCACACAGGCCAGCGCTGACCTTTCACCTGCTTCGGCTCCAGCTCTGCAGCCATCTCCCCCAGCCGCTCAGCTCCGGCTTTTCCATCTTACAGCTCTGGACTGATTTAACCCTTACCCATCCCGCAGCTACCGCGCTCCCTCCAGAGAGGCTCAGGCAAGACAGCACACTGTTCAGACACAGCAGCACAGGGAGCTCAGGCGCCGTACGTGTCCCTGCTCCTGCTGCAGATACAGAGCACCTCCACAGACTGTTGTTAGGGAAAGTTTCATCATTTGTTCAGAGAAAACCACAGAACAGAGTTTCAACCAGCGGCATAGAGATTGCTCCAGTCCCAGAATAGTCACTTATCTGCTGGCTGCTGTGCCTTGGAAATGCAGGTTTGACTGTCCCTGGGGCAAGAGAGGGAACTAAACTTAGACCTCACAGACCCTGTGCGAGTGCATTAAGCACCGTGAGGTTACCCACCGGGAGCGTGCAGCATCAGCACCTTCCCCTGACTGATTAAAAGAGTTACCACCAAACCACACACAGAGCCCAACCCAGGACAAAGCGGCAGATTCAGACATCCTCAGCATCAGCTCTGACTAAACAGAGACACAGACACACACAGAAGGTCAATTTTAAACACTGAATGAAGAACATTAAAAAAAAGAGGATACAGGTTACCAGGAATGCTGTCTGTGCATATCCACAGGAACAGCGCCTCTCAAAAATCAGACTGTGTAGAACACACCAGCTTTGAGACATATCTGAAATGCACCAGGAGTAAAAGCTTTCATAACGAGTGAAACTGTCAATGTTCCTTCCCCCCAACTCTCAGCAGTTACAACTATTTGTGACTCAGCAAGAAAGCGAATCTAAACTTAACATTTCTCCATCTCTGCAAAACAGTTCTCTCTGCTACAAGCAAATGTCAGAAAGATGAGGAGAAACAGAGAAATCGCCAAATTTAGATCCCATGTAGTGCTGTTCTCGCATTTCAGAGTTACTGGTAACGCTATTTTTTGCGGTCACAATGAGCATTTGATAATCCTTGCCCCAGTACAAGTTACCACAGGAAAGGTTTCCCCTTTCCAGAACCATGTTCGAAACACTTGCCATACCTCTGTCCTCCATAAAGACCACCATGGCAGGTAGCCAGAGAGTCGCTTTTATCTGCAGTTAAAGCTGCCTAAAAGTTTATACGTCCTGCTGATGCCCAGGGGTAAAGATCTCATTTAGAATACTAAATTTAATTAAAATTCCTAGAATTTCCATTTTTTATAGAATGGCCAGAATAGTTAAATATACTTTATTATTAAATACATTAAACAGAAGTGAATTTGGACTCAGACACAATTGGTAGAAATATGAAAAAAACCAACACACTAAACAAGTCTTATTACATGTCCAACATCTCCTCCCCAGCTCTAACAAAGAAGGTAAGAGCAAACTATTTTCACTGCAGTGCTCATTTCACAGTAACCTTCCCAACACTGCTATGACAGTTTCTACTGCTATAGAAACTGTCAATTCACTCTTTCATTCAAAAGATTCAATATTGTCAAATTACCATTCTGTTTTCAAATTTGGAATATGGAAATAAAATGTGGCAACAACTTTTGATATCAAATCAACTTCTGACAGTTCAACTGATCTAAAGCTTCTGTGCTGCAATCGAAGCAGGACCCAGAACAAGCACAGGTGGAAAGAATGAAAACCCACAGGTAAGGACGGTGTCAGGCATTAGAAAATGGCAAAAACAGCAGCATACTGGAAGCACCAGTTAGGGAGGAAAATAGGAAGTTCTTAATTCCATTCCTTTCCTAATAATTTTTAACATATTCAACTCACTGTATGAATCCCTGGCATGTATAAAACCTGAGTGGAGACAGGGCAGAACCAGAAAAGGTGTAACAAGGGTGGGACAGGTGATCTAACTCATACAGTATCGTTTCTTACACAGAAGAAAACACTAAAGAGATCTAGAAATACAGTTTCAAAAAAAGATAACTAAGGCGTGATATACAGAAATCTACAGCAATTAAACCACTTGGAGGAAGGGAATAGAAAGCGACTATTCTTTCCCCACTCCTTGCTATACAAGTACGAGTGGTACAGCACCACTGTTATCAAACAGGTTAAACTAAAAGAAGAGTGTTCCCTTAAACCCGCCCAGGAAGACAAACTCCATTACATAGGACGTTGGCCAAAAGTATAAATGGACTCAAAAATCAACCAAGACAAACTGATGGGGAAAAAGGTCCAAAAAGGACCATTCGATTACGTTCCAGATCCAACTCCTGGCTCAAGCAGTTTCTGAAACCAAAGGCTGCCAGTAACTGGAAGAGGATACCAAAGTATCGCATTGCCTCGCTCTTGTACCCGGTTTTGGTTGCGGGTTTTTTTCATGTCAGAGACAAAGCGCCGCATCCTTGGCCTGACAGAGCACAGCTGTTCGGCACTAGGCAGAATGTTTGCTGCTCAGCAGCCGTATGAGGGTTTTAGGAGCATTTGCACAGATGCTCATTACTAGAACTGGCTCAAATATATTTTGTCTTAACTTTTGAAAGCTCTTCAGCTTTGAAAAAACTCCAAGCTGCCGTGCTTTTTAAAATAATAATTAATCAAATGATTTTGTAGGAATTATTAGAGAGGTTATCACCAGCTAATGTCGGCAAGCATCACTGCCTTCAAATGACACATGAAGTGTTGCAGTATTTAAAGAGTGGCTAGGTTTAGGAATACCTTACATTAATAGTTATGCTACTATATAAAACACAACACTCACATTTTAAATTATTCACATACTCCAATACCCGAAGGATTCGTTATCCTAAAAATCCCACGCCTTTCACTAGATGGACCAACTCAGAGGCTGAGGGAATACCCCAGAGTTCAGCACCAAACACACAATGGAAACAACACCTTTGGGGGCACCTGCTCACGAGCAAGGGCAGGTTCTAGTCAAGTGTCTACAGAGAACTTGCAAACTACTTATAGTTTGTACACAAATAGGAAAGTATCCTAGAGTGCATTTTCTCAAAATAATTTTAAGGAATTACTACTGGGTATGAGATCACAGACAACAGAGTAACTGTTCCTCATGAAATACTACAGCAACTACTTTTTAAGCTTTTACCATTAATAAACTGCTCAACCTCATACCAAAGCCCGAGATGTCCAGCACCCACATCACTTATGGAAATTGTTGTGAGCTAAGTCCTGATCAATATTTGATCAGGGGACTCCAAGTCACAGCTAACAGGCAAGATTCTCTTCTCTTCTGGCTGTAAAACATCACAAACATTGCAGGCAACACAGAGACTCAAACATGTTTCCTACTGTGTGTTTTTCCTCGCTGTTGACAAGGAACTGGCAGAGTCTGGGAATCACAACTCCGAGAGATCAACAAAAATCTGACCTAACGCCAAAAGGAGTGCTCCCACCTCGACAAAGTATTTCTAATACCAGTGGAACAGCACAAAGCGATGCAGCTGTATGAACACAGGTCCAGCTAAACCGGCAAGTCTGACTGCACCGAAAAACTGCAACAGCTCCGTGATCACTGGTGCCAACACAAGAGAGAGAAAGCTGAATCCCACACCCATAGATGGGACTGGACTTTTCAGCAGCAATGCTCTCTGGCAAGTGAAGAAAGACGATAAAATGTAACCTACACGTATTTTTAGAAAACATCTCTTTAACCTTCTAAAAAAAGACATTTTCAAATACAATTTTATATATAAAGTTGGCAGTGTTTGCAAATATAGTAGTATGCACTTTTTAAAAATTGCTGTCTGGCACGCTGGTTAGAAGGTGACCTACTACTAACAAAGTAACAGCGAGACAATCAGATTTTTACAGCAGGCGATTGTAAAAGCATTAACGGTGTTTTTATTTGATCTATGTCCTTGGAACGTTACAGCCAAGCCTCAGCCAAGAGCCCAATGTCATTAAGGAGGAGGGTTCATATTACAGAGCAGTCAGTCTAAAAACCCGGTACCATCCAAAGGGGCATCTTTCCTGGTAGAAAGATGGTAGAGGGTAGGTTCCACCACCTCCTGTTTGAGAGGTTTGTCATTTGTCTGAGCCCACACGCCGATTCAGTGTGCAAACATCACCAAAAACCTAGTCATTTTTATTTAAAAAGTGGTTTCCACCACCTATGAGTTTGCTGTAAGGTGTGACAGACACAAGGGCAGTAGGGGTAAGAGCAGCACCCGTCAACCAGCGAAAGGCTCACGCAGGTATTTGCACCACTCACCTATTCCAGTACCACCCAGGGGAGAGCAGGGTACACAGCAAAGATGACCTACCTTCCAGCCCAACATACAAATAAAAACTGGGAACAAAGGGGAAGTGTCATTTACTCAGTCCACAGGAACACAAACTTTAAGAAACATTTGGATTAGCCACTGAATCTCTGAATTGGGAGCAGCAGTGATGTCTGCTTGTCCGGAAGCTCTGAAGAGAGTCCTTGTCTTTGACTGAATCCAGCAAAATGACGAGTAGGGAGATGATGACCTCAAAGATGACAACTGGTGCAGGACCTTAAAAAAAAGGTCCAAGTTAATGCTTTCAGAATTACATTACCAGGTTTGTCCTTTTCCTGAGACAATCACACTAATATCTAGTTCATAATTAGTTCCTGCTTTCAATGGAGAGGAAGCAGCATCTGCAGTTCCCAAAGTACCCCCGTCAGGTTTGGCAAGATCCCGTCATGCTGCCCTCACAAATATACTGCCACAGACCCAGCAGATGTGCTCGGACAGAATGGAAGGGTAGAGGGGGAGAGGCCTTCAACACAAGGATAAGCTCCTCACCTCCACAAGGGTGAAAAAACATCCATGCAAGTGAAGGAAACTTATTTGGAAACTCCACAGCCTCTGATCTCTTCTAGTTTTTTCTCTTGTAATTTGCATTGAACTTACTTTTTCACACAGTGTGTACTAGTTTGCCTTTGCTCTGAAGTTTTCTCGTAAACATTGTTAGTAGCACAATTTGACTTTTTTTTGCCAATACTGTTTCCAAGTTAATTATAAAATATACATACATACTCAACCAACTGAATAGAATGTAAGTTCCCAAATTTAGTCATTCAAGTGACTAAACTTTTGTCTGGAAAACATCAAAGTATGTGTCTGCAGTCTCCAGGGACTAACTCATGTTCTGCAATCCTAATGACTCCATCACAAGAGCATTGTAAGCTCCACTTTAGAACAACAAGGAATATTTATCACTTACTGCTGGCCACTACTCCTCTTCCACTGTCCACCATGATGAAGACAGATTGCTCTCTCCTGGCCCAAGAGATACCCCAAATGCAGAGAGACCACCAGCTAACGGAATTTATATTTAAGACACAGAAACAGCAACTGGAAGTTAGTAAGAGTTTCATTAAATGAACCTGGAACAGGAACAGCAACAAGACTTATAAGGGGTTTTTCTTCTTTTCTATGTAATTTTGTGAATATTATTGTTCATATTAAAATAACCACTACACAGTGGTTTGCACAAAGCAAAGATGATCAGATTTAAATACCAGTTCTATCTTGGAACTTTAGCATTTTTATGTTAAATTTAATGGAAAAGCTCCTAATTAGCTGCAGTTCCTACAGAGTATTCTTGTCATTCCTTTCAAAAGAAGCTGTCCCAGCAGAAATGAGTTTGACATTGTCCTGCGACAAATTACTCAAGTACAGCTAGATCCTAGCTCTGAAGCAACAGACTGAGCATCACTATTATCACCTCCTAACGGCTTACCAAATTAATTTGCACGTAAACCCAAGGAAATTTGTAGACAAGTCAATTCAAAGAGTAACTAGAGTTCCCACAATGGGAAGATGTATTCCCCCCTCATTTGTGGGCTATTAGAAGAAATACGTTTGCATTATAAATGACTAGATAACTTGGTCACTTAAAGTGTAGCTCCCAAATCAAATCAGGAATATTATTTTCCCACTTCCCAGAGGTTGTACCTGTGCCCAACTGAAACTCACAGGGTGCAAGTGAGTTTTCTTGTTTTGTTTGTCAATGACACAAAGTACATCTACCTTATAGCCAGGGACCACAAACACAACAGGAGTTATAGAGAGTACCCGCAACAACAACGCAGCAGCACTCTAGGTTGAGTATTGGTTGCAGAAGTCCAAAGTTGTTCTTAAAGTTCTGGTCAGCCCAGGCTACTCATCTTGCCCACTTTACTGCCACTCATATTCAAGCTGTTGAGGAGAAATGCTCTTGGGTATGCCCTCGTGTATTGCAACTGCACTCAGAAGTTCCAAATACATGTCCTCAGGCAGTTTTCATGTTCAGAATCTTTGGTTGTTTTTTCCCCACTCACAGCCCACAAACTGAGCATTTCCTGAGCAGTCCTTTCCTCTGCAGTTCCAAGCTTTTCAATTCCTCAGTCAATCATCACAATTCAGGCCACAGACAACAAGAAAACACTCACAGAAGTACTGAAACCTTGAGCTGGCCTTCTCATTTTTAACACTAACTAAAATCAACAAAAAACTCAAGATATTATACTTCAGGCTTTTAAAAGCTGATTTTTTCCTCTCTTCAGACTGATATCTCCCAAACAAGCTGGTGCAAGCACCACTCTGGTGCTTGTAGATTAATTATTTTCTTACACAGCTAAACTGGGTTTTTTCAAGCAGCATGATATTCTCATACTTGAAATAAAAAAACATTTAGACAAGGAACATCAGAGCCGTGATTCATCAACTATCTAAGCTCTTTAACTGTTATCAAAGGAAGCCAGTAGAGCGGCAAGGCCAACCCATCTGTTTTGGAAGGTATCAAAAGATTACTCCTGCAGCTACAGTTGGAAAGCATCAAAACGCTCATGTAACACCAGCAGCCATTTCTTAGATTTGAAACTTAAGGTACACAAAAGTTTTCCAAGTTCCTCTGTATATCCAAGAGTTGCCTTAAAACTCCTGCTGCAGCAGCTAGCCCTGTCCTATCCACTTTCCTTTTCCAGGTGGGTGTGCTCAAGTCACGAAGCCTGTGTACTCATACCAGAACATTAACACTACTGCTTTTCACTTCCATCATCAAAAAGTTCCAAAAAGTTACTTTGAAACTTAGCCTCGATTAACAAGCAAAACCCTAGTTAACCAATGACTATTTACCTTAAACCAAAGCAAAACTAATGTATTTGAAGACCATACCACAAATGCCCGAAAAAGCCAGCAAGGCCCTGAACCATCACCTGTACTAAATGGAAAAGTAAATTCTGTATCATAGATTTATTTCATTTCAACATTTTGTTTCTAACTAGGGTTTCCCTGAAGTGGGGGATGAGAAACAGGGAGAACAGGGGAAGGAAAGAACTCAGCATTAAGAAGATATCAGAAAAGCGAGAAGGTGAAAACTCAAAATAGAGTGGAAGTCGACACTGACACCAATTCATACTTAGCACCGTTATTTTCGAGAGGTTTCAGGTTCTGTTCTCTGAATCAGTTCCTTCATTCTCCATGAGCTATACAGGCTGCCTAAATACTACTGCAATAAGCACTTTAGAAATACCAAGCACTATTGAGAGAGTAATAATCCTCCTCCTTCAGACAGAAGTTTAGTCATGGTTGGAAAAAGAAAATTGACCATTTAATCCCAGAGATTTACACTACATTTCTAACTCAGATCTCAGTGTTGTAGAAGCTTAACAGAACCATTGTTTGACCATGCTGAGAACTGTGTGGAAAAAGGGGCTAAGGTTGCTGCAGCTGTACTTCACGACATCAAACAGATTTATATGCTATTCGATAGGATCATTTTCATTTCAGATTGTCCACATACTGTATAACAAAGATTCATGTTATACACGGTGATCTCCATTCCATTTAGTCTTAACAGATGACCGTTCCAGTCTGAACTTCCTGAAAAAGTAAAAAGAACCTGTCGTCTAAACATTTTATTATAGAAAGAATGGCAGTCACGTTCACTTGACAATTTACGTTGTCCAAAAAGCAAAATAAGTTTACTTGAAACATTTTATGGTTTTGCACAGATCAAAGTTTAATACAAGAAAGTATTACACAATTACCCTAAAATAAATACACTGACAACATCACTCTGTTTTGAAAGCCCTGTAATTCTGTCTTGGTATTTGATCTCTTCCTGATGATTATGGCAGAGTATCAAGGTGTCACCAGGGTTCTTTCAGAGGAGCAAAAAGCAAACAGAACATCTACTGCCTGCAATACATATATGTGCTCCTGAAAAATGGACTAAAAAAAGGAAAACAAAACTAGTCAACAGTTTGCCTGTTCATTAACAGAAGCAAAAGCCCTTGACGGAATAACAGCATTCTTAAAAACAAGAGTCACTGTATGTGTGCGCACTTAGGTGCATATTAAGCTTCTATTCCAAACAAATCTGAAAATTTAGAAGTAACTCTTGTTATCCTCAACTTGCACAGTTCCCTTTAAATTTCCTATGAAATCTCACAGAGCCTAAAAATTCCATACCCGCATAAGAATGGAGACAGTCCTACAGCAAAACACTGGCAGGAGAGCAGCAGTTCTTTCAGAGAAAGATTATGAGGATGAAGAGAGATCCATTCTTAAGTGAGCTTTTTATGCATCTTCAGGATTTTCTGAAATATAATCACTTCTCGTACCTGCACAGGGCATCAAAGCTTGTTTCCTAGAAACAGTATTTCTCAAGGCTGATTTTCCAATAATCCCCTGCAAACCAAAGGCTCTACCTGTAGGATCTATCAGTAGTCTTCACACTCTCCAGTCACTAGAGAAATATTCTACCAGCACTATAAAGCCTGCACGCACATCGAACATAAACTTTTTGACAAAGGTACCAAACCGAAGTTACTTCCATTTCAGAGCTATGCTGGATAACATCCCAGCTCTAAGGGCCGACGCTCCCCATTTCTAAAGATGTACCAAGAAACAATGCCTTGCAGCCACAACAGCTATATAGGGACTCATTTCTTGTCCCATCTCAAGGTACACAGAATCAGGGCACGTAGTAGAGACACGGAATTTCCTCCTCATTTCTTCAAATTTTGAGGTTTCTCCAATTCTGCCTTAGAGGATGCTCTCACGATGTTTTTTCCAGAGGACAGGCCACACCTATATCCTCTTTCCTCTGCGTTTCCACAAAGCTTTTCTCAATCCCTTTTGCAGGGAAGTTTCCTTTGAGCCTTTTTTCCATCGAGGCCTGCTGACGGATAACGCTGGAAACCCGCAGCCCTCCAGGCCGCCGCACAAAAGGTCCCCGCCTTCCGATACACCTGCACCGCACAAACCCCTTCCCCGAGGAGAGGCCGCACCCGAGGGGGAGCAACGCGGGGGGAGCAGCAGCCACCGCCCCGGCCGAGCTCACATCCTTTTCCGTCCGCGGTTCTGGGCACGGCCCAAACTCCCCAAACCGAGGACTGTGGGGCCGCCGG
>NW_010145977.1:0-16885 GCF_000699245.1 Pterocles gutturalis | reverse complement strand
GGCCTGTCTGACTGTGACTGGGCAGAGGGCTTTGCATCTCCCTCCACTCCTGCCCTGTCCCCCAGCCTCCCAAAGCCCCCAGACCCCTGGCACTCCACTATGCCAAACTCACATCCACAAGCTTTGCTGTGAGCCTCAGTCCTGACCCACAGCTCCAGCATGGCTCTGGGGTCCCCCTTCCCTCTCCCATCTCACGTACCGAGTCCTTGTTCTGTCGTGTCTTCATTCTTTTGGGTGTGGGACCCCCATTCTCCTTGGCCCGGTTTGATGAAAACATAAATTTTTACCACTCTGCACCCCCCTTCTGCTGTTCCCAGGAAGATGGAGATGGGCAGTTCTTCTGGAAGGGGCTTACACCAGCAACTCAACAAGATCCCGGTGAATCCTGAAAGGCACATAAGGAGATAAGAGGGGAGAAAGAGTGAGTGGGCTACAGGACATCCTCTTGTGGTTTCCTATAGAAATACGACAAAATTATTACTGTTTCCCTAATTATTATTTACAGATGCAATGATCTTTACCAAGAATTCAATAAACTTTCCCATCAGTAGGGGAAAAGATTTGGCCACTGTCACCTCTGATTTCCAATTTCTAGCAGTGACACCCATACGATGTGAGGCAGTCAGGGCTGAACAATAATTATTTGGAGGAAGCAGGGAGGAATGGTTATCAGTATGCCAACTGCCCTCTGCAATAATTTTAGTATTTCCATCTCCTTGTTTAGTTGACCTTCTGGGGGTGGGGGAATAATGGGAAAGTGCTTTAAAATGTTCCTACTGATAATTTTTCTGACTTCCTGATAATTTTTCTGACTTTGCACTTGTTGTCAGAGCAGTAAGTTACACTATCCTTAACTGGCCATGTGCTGTCATTAGCTGGCTGTGTAATGAGCCCCGAGTGGCCTTTGTTCAAGGGGTATTATACAGCCCTGCCCTCTACAGAGAATGTGCACATGCATACGTACACCAGCATGTTATGCAGAAAATATGGCATCTTGCTTAGGCTGTTCAGTGTCCAAGGTACACAAATAGGTGCGAGAAAATGCATTTAGCTTTGATTTTGCATGATGCAAACAGAATCAACTCTGTTTAGCTTGGAGTGCCTGCCTACGTCTCCTTTCTTCTCCGTACTTCTCTGAGCTCCTTCTGAATAATTTTACAGCTTTGTGTTATGTCCAAAAGCACTGTAGATATTTAGCACTCTGCTATACCACACAGTTCCTAGTTCAGAGGATGAAAGCACGGTGACTGTGTTAGCCTGGGAACTGGACTGAGAGCCTGAGAACTGGACTGAGGCAATTCAGGGATACTGCTGCTGAAGCTTGTTTGCTTGGATCCATCCAGGTCAAGACCTTTTGCACTTCATTGCACAGATGTAAGCAAGAAGAAACTGTCCTTCCCCAACCAGTTATTCGAGCTCCTATACTTGGCCACTGGAATGGACAATCTGCAAGACAAGGAAATGTGTCCCCTGGATGAGGCATCAGGAGAAAAAAGCCACATCTTCTGGGTTATATACTCTGACCTGGAATTACGGGTAAGTTTTGTGAATAAGTACAAGAAGACTTGAGATTCGGGACTCATAAAGGCCATCCCTGACCTGGGAAGACCAGCTTCCAGCTGGCCAGTGCAGGAGGAGTCTCAATTCACTTTCATTTCTCTCAGAAAGGATCTGAACCCAAGGATCAGAGGAAAAGCACCAGATGGGAGAACTCCTGGACCTCCCATGCAGATCTGCTGCTAGACTGTGTGGCCCTCGAGTTGCTGCTTTCCACCACCTCCTTCTCCCTACCTGTGAAAAGGGAGTAATGACACTAGCCTGTCTCTTCTGGGGCTCCACAGTGTCCCTGACCTATGCTTAGAAAAACCCATCTGGAAGGTACTTGGGAAGAGCAGGGGATTGTTTGTTTTACTTTCATTAATATTTTATTTGACCCTTATCATGAAAGCCACAGGGGACTCATCCAGCATTAATTCCCACACACAACAATTCATTACCTGAGACCTCTTCTTTAACAAAAAAATAGCTTGTGATGGTTTATAACCGACCTAATAGAGGCAGAGCACTCTCCTAATCCCTGCCAGCTGACATTTTACAGCCTTACATTTCTGTCATACTTTGGCCTTTGGTTGCTAATTCACCCAGTTACACTGATGCTATTCTAGATAAGCATCTAGAATTAACATTTCTGACATGAAACAAACATCGTAAGGCGATCCTAATTTAACTCAACTTCAACACATGCCATGTTGGTAACCTTCAAATATTATCTATCTCAGTTCTGAACACACAGAAGTAGCAACAGCACATTACCAGTACGTCACTGCTCTTTACATTCAATGGGGATGTCACCCCCAAGACACGCACCACGAACCGAACATCAAAATGTAGCGCACAGATCTCACTTCAGCTTTCCAGTAATCCTGTAATGAAAATTATGGTCTTCTTTCCAGAGAAGTAAGTCAGAGAAATAATATGCAGTCAGCAACACACTGAAACCTCCTATTTTAAAAGAAATACCAACTTGGTACTTATGTCAGCTGCTGAATATGCAGTACCAAACAACGCCAGAAACAAATAGGTATGTTTCAGTAGACATAACTAACCAGTGGAGCAGATGTTTCTATCACTTAAGAGGGTGAAGACTTTTCTAAAACAAGTAACAGAATTGACCCACAAGTTATTAGGCTCAGTATAGCAACTGTTACGTCAGAGGCCAGATGAGAGGATCAAAACACCACCTTCTAATTTAAACATCTATGAAATAAAAGCTTGCAATGTGAGCCTTGACAATTAGCAAACCTACACTTAACCTTTCCCATCACCGAAGATCCCTGCAAATGTCTCTGAAGAGTTCTTAGGGCTCTGTGGTTTTGGAAAGGAAATTAAACATTTGGCAGGGCTGCTGTCAAAGGGATAACCTTTTCCTGGCCCCATGAAGCCCTTTACAGGTTTCACTGAGTTATGAGGCATTGCAAATTGCTATTTTCTGTTTGTGTTTCATACAACTCAGCTTGGTTTGGCTTACTGCCCAAACCCGTCCATATTCGTGTAAGCCCTGGTGCAGTCTCCTATGAGCAATGCACACTCAACAGGCATCCCCATGTGGGATCCAGAATGGATCCCCCTCCTAGTCCTTCACAGCTTCAAGTCATTCTCCTTGCCAAAGGTGGACTGTCCTGCACAGGCAGCCAGGAGACCATGGGCTCCAGTTCCTCTTCCATTGAAGGTCACAGACAAGCTCTCTCCTTCCCGGGCTGTAGTGTGGAGCAACTCTTTATGGGTAACAAAATCGGAATCAAGTCCATCTCAAATGAAATGCACTCAAGTTTTACCTACTTAAGTATACACCCTTGGTCTCTCTTGGAAAGTTGAGTGAACATTTGTCCTTGGCTAAGGATAGTGTTTGCCTGTTAGATTGAGGGTCTGAGAAAATAAACTTTACTAAGTGGCAACAGAAGCAGAGGAAACAGGAACAGGACTAAGTTGTCTGGGATGGTGTCTGGGGGTTTGCTGGGACTGTAAATGACAAATTAATCATGTGCCTCAAAGGCTTGCATATGCCTGTGGCTTTGGACAGGTACACCCAGCACATGTCCCAACAGCAGGAAGGCTATTTCCAGTGAGACAGAGCAGTCTGGGAGGTGCCCCCAAATCCACCAAGGGCTGAAGGGTTTCGTCACTTTGGCTGGTGCTCTGTGGCAGATGAGGCTCCAGGATGGGCAGCCTGAGACCAGGGCTTCTGTCTGCTTGAAAAGGTTAAACACCAGCTGAGATCCAGCTAGTCTTGTCTTAAGAAAAAGAGCTACCACCACCATTACTTCAGCAGTGTTTATTTAGCTAGCAGACATCTAGCCTGATCCAGTCCTCACCGAGCTTAGCTGCTGGTACTCAGTCGTCAACAGTTACCACGGTCTCTTCCCTCTCTTTTGTATTACTCCTCTCTTGCTGAAAAAAACTACATCTACATGGTTTTGTTATCTGCTATTCCTGATCTTCTCTGATTGTCGTGTCCCAGTAATCTCATGCGAATTCAGACCTGGTCAAAGCAGGAGGGGAGGCATAGCAGGCAGAACATGACTATGGCACATGACACAAGAGCCAACTCTGAGCTAGCCAGTGATGATTTGAGGGTGAAGGGGAATAGCACTGATGTAGCCTCCTCCCTCCTCTGAGGATCTGCCCAGGCATTGCCCAGTAGACCACATACCAGTTGGAGGCACTGAGAGCAAAGCTGTGCATGGCCAGCTAATTCAGTCTCAAAGAAGAAATGAATGAAAAAACCTGCCACCCATCAGGAACACAAATGCTGCAAGAAAGGGCAATTTGACAGCATCTGTACTTTTTAAACAAAATGGGATAGCACCTGTTCTCTGGTCCTGGGGGTGACTGGCATTACACAGCTTGCACCTGGATGGCAAGATTGTCCTACCCTCCAAAACGGGACAGACCCACCTAAGCTGGCCACTGGGAATCGGCATGGCCCTATGCTAACTTCTAAACCACGCTCAAGCATCATCTGGGAGAACACTCATTGGCCCAGGTTTGACCATACAAAGGAACACCACAGTAATGGACAGCCAGTGCTATGCACGAGTGTTGTTACTGTAGACATAGCTAGCGTTATCTTCTACTAGATGCCAGTTCACGGAAAATACATTTGGAGTGAGGAGTTAGTTCCTCCTTTAGTCCAAGTACAGATGTTCTGAAGTTCAAACCTCTTGTTTTCTTCAGTTGGGAACTGTTGAAATAGAGTGACTATTTCTCAAGTAATTTTTTTTAAATGCAGGAATTACATCCAAAATTCTAAATGAAATCAAAGGCTGTGAGAATTAATCTGAGTCTGCTTCTCTGCAATTCATTAGCTCTGTGTTCCCATCCTGGTTTTTCTCTTCCTGCTTCTGCAAAGGGATGGATTAGCACTGGAGGGAGAAACCAGGGTGGTGGACGAACACAGCTGCTTTCTAACACATTGCAGATGCTGGGAAGTGTCCTGAAAGTAAGATGGGATGATAACCAATGGACCCCTCTTGACAGGTAACGACTGCTCAGAAGGGACTGCACACTGGCACAGTATAGCCAGGGGACATGCACTGTGGGTGGAAAGTCAGAAGTTGGCATATATATATATGTATATATACTGCCCAGTGAATGATGGTCTCCATTTCCCTCATTTTATAAAATGAAGGGAAAATTCCCAGAAATGTAATCGGGTTTAGCAGCTGTGTGGTATCTTGAAAACACAAAGTTTCATCCAAAATACTGTAATCACACAACATGAAGTACAATATTTCCCAGTGGCTAATTACCTGACTTGATGCTTGAACCCTGGCAGCTTACTACAGGGCATGGCAGAGAAAGGGAGGGAAGGATAGGGAAGGGTGCTGTGTTCACATTTAGCAATAAATGAACAGGTCAGGGTTCAGGTTGCATGTCGCAGTCTTCATGTCAGTCTTTTGATAGGTGCATGGAGTGTGACATTACTGTAAAAGGGAAAATGATTGTGTGAGCAAAGAGATTAGGATGCCAAAATGGCTGAATACCAAGATGGCAGTGGGCAAAAGCTTGTGACTCAGTATCTTGGGTGTGAATATTCCCATGACTTGCAAATTTTTTTTACTTAGTAAATTTTCTTTAGAAGAACTCCATTTATGTGACACCAAATTAAAGGTAGTTTTGAAACACAGGCATTTTTCTGTCTCCTACTAAATAATCACAACAGTGGGTGGATGCATGGGCTGTGAACTCAAGCTGGAAGGTGGACTAATCAAGGAATATAATCTGGTCAAATAATCATAATCCAGTTCAAACTCTTGTCCACCCAGTGGATGAAGTGTAACTACATCCTTCCTGCAATATTAACATGAAGCTGGAGGATCCCAGGGAACTGTAATATTCATGAGCCCAGGCCGAAGGCAGTGGGCATTAGCTAAAGCTTTCTCCACACGCTTGCCCTGCTCCTGTGGACCACCCCTGCACCATTGCACACATACAACCTGCAATCAGAGCATACATCTCCCTGTCCTCCACAGCCCCCCAACACTGCACATGCAACAGGAGCATCCAGCCACCAGCAGCCATAGGAGGTGTCTGGGAAGGGCTGAGACCTACGCCGCTGCAGAGGCTTGGCAGCACGGTATTACATAGCAAGCTTAGACAAAAATACCACAAAACAACCATCTGCAACTGAAGTGAAAACTGCTGCCACTGCTCAGAAATTAAAATATACACATTCAGTATAAAACCAGTGACCATTGTCAATTTCTGTAATTTTCTATAAGTAAACTGATTTTATATTGGCAACGTACTAGATTTTCATTGGAGTCTTCTATCTTCAAAAATTACGTAAAATAGGTCACTATGGAACATTTATGTATGCTTTCAGAAACTTCATTCTGTACTGAAGGGCAGATTACACACACTTTAATACACAAGTTGAACGAACCCTCTTGATTTACATCTACCCATGTATGTAAGAGAAGATGAGGACTGAGACCACCTGAGCAACCTGAACTTACATGAGCCCATGAGACGGAATGAGATGCATCCCAGTGTCTTGAGGGAATTGGCTGAGGTAGCTGCCAAACCACTCTCCATGTCTGAACAGTCATGGCAGTCAGGTGAAGTCCCCAATGACTAGAGAAAACAGAATATTGCACCCATTTCTAAAAAAGGTAATAAGGAGGACCCTGTGAACTACCAACCAATCAGCCTCACACCTCTGTGCCTGGTAAGATCATGGAGCAGATCCTCCTGGAAGACGTTATCAAAACATATGGAAGACAGGAAGGTGATTAGAAACAGCCAACACGGCTTCACCAAGGGCAAATCATGCCTGACTGATCTAGTGGCCTTCTATGATTGAGTGACCCCACCAGTGGACAAAGGAAGAGCTACTGATGTCATCTACTTGGACTTCTGTAAGGCCTTTGACACGGCCCCCCACAACATTCTTGCCACTAAATCGGAGAGATATGGGTTTGACGGATAAGGAATTGCATGAATGGCCATGTCCAAAGAGTTACAGTCAGCACAATTACAGTCAATGTCCAAGTGGAGTAACGAGTTATGTCACTCAGAGGTCTGTGCTGGGACCAATACTATTTAATACCTTCATCAATAGCCCAGACAGTGGAATTGAGTGCACCCTCCAAAAGTCTGCTGATAACACCAAGCTGAGCGGTGCAGTTGATATACTGGAGGGAAGGGATGCCATCCAGAAGGACCTTGACAGACTTGAGAGGTGAGACCATGTGAACCTCATGAAGTTCAACAAGGTCAAGTGCAAGGTCCTACACCTGGGTTGGGGCAATCAGCAGGATCAGTACAGACTGGGGGATGAATCGATTGAGAGCAGCAGGACTTGGTGATCCTGGTGGATGAAAAACTAACTGGACGTGAGCTGTCAATGTGTGCTTGCAGCCCAGAAAGCCAACCATATCCCAGGCTGCATGAAAAGCAGCATGGCCAGCAGGGGGAGGAAGGTGATGAAGGTGATTCTGCCCCTCTACTCCACTCTGGTGAGATCCCACCTGGAGTCCCCAGTGCAAGAGAGACATGGACCTGTCAGAGCAGGTCCAGAGTAAGGCCACAGAAATCATCAGAGGGCCGGAGCACCTCTCCCAATGAAGAAAGGCTGAGAGAGTTGGGGTTGTTCAGCCTGGAGAAGAAAAGGCTCCAGGAAAACCTTATTGTGGCCTCTCAATATATAAAGAGGGTTTACAAGAAAGACAGACACCTTTCACCAGGGCCTGTACTGACAGGACAAGGGGCAATGGTTTTAAACTGAAACAGCGTAGGTTTAGATTGGACGTGAGGAAGACATGTTTTACAATGAGGGTGATGAGACACTGGAGCAGGTTGCCCAGAGAAATTGTGGATGCCCTGTGTTTGGAAGTGTTCAAGGTCAGGTGGGATGGGGCTTTGAGCAAGGTGATCTACTAAAAGATGTCCCTGCCCATGGCAGAGGGGGTGGATGATCTTTATAAGTCCCTTCCAACCCAAACCATTCTGTGTTCGTAAAATAATACCTCCCATGCAAAACCGGGACTCAACCTGAGCAAACAGCTTTAATCCTTTTCTTGTATGTACTTGTTGACTTATTTGTCAACAGTACCTATTGACATTTGTCATGCTACCTAGGTGCTCCTTCTCCCCAGTAAAATAATAAACAAAAATTAAAATGCTCACATTTCAGGAAAGGGTGCCAAATAAAAGTACTAAAAATAAACTTGCAGACTGCTGGTAGTCTTAGGAGATAGAGCCAGTTTAAATTTTATTAAGGTTATATTAATGTTTTGTTTTCGTAATTCTGCACCACCACAAGGAGTAAGAATGTTACTTTGAGTAGGAAAGCTGTAATCCTGGAACCTCCATTCAATGAAAAATGTATCTGGGAAAAAAAATTATGAGCAGAGTAAAATAAAAACAATTAGAGCTAAAGCACGGTAATAAATAATAAAAACATTCATGCATTTAACAGTAGTTTAATTTACAGCGTAAAGATATTCATTTTTGCAGAAGCAACTGAAAATAAAGTTTGATTCACTAAATGAAGGTTAGATATACTAAAGAAGGTAACGTTAATCGTAAAACGATTCCTGAGGGTACACTAAAATGCCTGTAAGTATGTAACAAATTTACTTAAAAATCTCAGAAGAACCATTCTCAAACCTCCCCAGAGGAGGGCCTCTGGATCTCCTGGAGACACAGGCTGCCAGAGCCCAGTGGAGGATCACAACACACAACACACTGGGCTCTTCCCTCCACGAGCAGGATGGAGGCCTACGGACCGTGATGCAGAAGAAGGACACATCACTCTCCATACTCACTATTTTAAGAAGTGCAGGGTCTTCCATACTTGCAATGCCTGAGCACACCTTACCTGTGGAGTTAGTGTTTCGGGGTCTACTATCATACTTAACACCCCTCCCTTTATGCAAAGATGTCCCTTTACTAAGGAGTGCAAAGTAAATTACTCAAAGACATCACAGGCTAGTTGTCCAGAGACTCAAAGGGACAATGTCAGCTGGAAGGGACCTCTGCAGGTCTTTAAACTCCTGCATACAGCTGGGCTGACCCTAAATCTAGATGGGGTCGCTTAGGGCCTTGTCCAGGCAAGTCCCAAAAACCTCGAAGTCCAAAGTTTCCTCAGTCAGTATGGGACACCCATTCCACTGCTGAAACATCCATTACCAGTCATCATTTCCTTGTTGCAATTTGTGACTCCACGTACCATCGCGCCTCACTGTTGGTACATGAAGTTATCCACCTGTCAATCCATCATGGTTCCCGACTTCTACTGCAAGTCTTTACTGGGGAAGATTGCTGTTAACTTTGCAGCTGCAGAACATATGTAAGGATACAGGAGACCATAAGCTGAATCCAAAGTCAGGGTGGCCACACCATCTGCCCCTCCCTTCAGTGCCAGACCCATGAATGACAAGCAGAGTCACCCCTCTCTGCCAAGACCTGCATCATTCTGAAGCTGGTAGACGGAGGCCTCGGCAAGAATACAACTCTGCTCAGAGCCTTCAGTCCCATGCAAACTAGTCAGAGTGTATAGAAGAACCAGAGACAAGCTCAGCAGCTAGAAGGATCTAACTCTGCAAATGGATTTGAACAAATGAAGTGCTGAAAGTATCAAGGCTAGGTGGAAGAAAGCCTGCTGGATCCTCACAAGGATCAATGTCCTACCTCCCAACAGCATTAGGTTGGGAGACGCTGTCAGTACCGCATATGACCACCATTTAAGAGATAACTTAAGAGAATAAAACACTAAAGAAGCAAAAATTGGATTGATATAGAAAAAGCACAAAGGGAAGCTAATGTGGCTGATGAGAGTAAATTAATGAGGGTAAAAATGAGGATGAGAACTAACTAAGGAGAACTGTAAGAGGACTCTCCAAGATGAGTGAGTGGGCAATTAAATGGCACGTGAACTTCAATCTATATAAAAATAAAGCAACGCACACAAAGAAAAAACAACTCCATCCCCACATACAAAACGATGGACTCTAAGCTGACCAGTGCCACTCAAGAGTGATACCCTTGGGATACAAGAGGCAGATCCATGAAAATGTCACCTTGGCATACAGCAGCCATTGAGAGGCAGAACACATGCTAGAAATTCCTGAGAAAGGAACTGAAAGCAAAGCCAAGAATGTCATTACGCCCTTGCACAAACCTATGGTTTTCCCACATCTTGAAATGCGTGTGCAGGTCTTCTCCTTCCATAGGACCTAGAAAGGGCAATGAAAACATATGACTGAGTGGGTCAGACACCTCTGTCCAGAAAAAAAGGGTTTCTTAATGAGGACATGGTCAAGGACTATAGAACTACATATGAAAAGCAGAGGTTGCACAGGATATAATTTTTCACTGTCTTTTCCAGTATAATAACTGAAGACCATCAAATAACATCACAAGGAAAAAAAGTCAAAACACACAAAACCAGATAGTTGTTCTTGAAATGGGTGGCTGCATAATTTCCAATCAAAGGACACTATGGGTGCTAGAAGTTTGCATGGACTTCAGGGGAGATAGGAGAGTTTAATGCAAGAGAGAGCAACTGGTGCTTACTCAATAGTGAGAAACCACATCCAGATATGGCAGTCCCTTCGCTGAAAACAGTTGGAAGCTGTAGGAGTATCACTGAAAAACAGCACATAAGCTTGCCTTAATTCACACGCTTTCCTACGGATTTGGCAGTCACCACTGCTGGAGCTGCAGACTCTGCACTAGATGGACCTAACAGGGTCACTGGCATGTTTTCAACAAGTTCAATAGTACAAAGTGCCGAGTGATACACTGAAGAGAATTGACAAGCACACCTGCCCTAAGAACTTCTGCTCATCAATAGGGAGTGCTGAGCAGGAGAGGGATTTATGAACCACAGGAGAGCTAGGGGCACCATTGTTATTTTGAAGGCATCAAGCAAGGTATTATCAAGCAATGAGAAAAAGTATTAATGCTGCTACATCCTCTGGCAGACCATGCAATGCATCAGGAAAGATGAAAGTGGATTGGAGAAGGTACAGAAAGCCGTTTCCAGAATGCTGAGGGACACAAAGCATAACAGGGGCAAAAGAAAATAATTAAGATAGAATTCACTAAGTCTGAAAAAGAAAGTAGCTGCCATGGTGCCCAAAAGGACCCAAGGACACCCCTTTGATTCTGTGTTTCTAGGGATTCACGACTTACAGTGAAGCCAACACAAGAGCCATTTGTGCAAAGGGCAAGTATCTGAACAGGAAAAAGATGGACAGACAGATCGAGAAGGAAAGGAGTGAATTGGAGCCAGGGAGATGGGCACAGGAACTATCACACAGCAGACTCAAGACAGTGATAAGCTTTGAGTCACTCCCCTGCTTGGGATCCCACAGCTTTTCCTTGGTCTACAGAACCAGCCAGTGGGATGATCACGCCCTCACCTGCAGGGCTAAGAGAAAGGAAACCAAATGATGTGTCACAGGAAGATTTACATTGGAAGAGATTGCTGGAGGTCTCCGCTCAAACCCCCCATTCATAGTAAACTGCAAAGCTAGATGAGCTTCTCACAAACACCTCAGAGAACAGTTTCCCCAGCCTCCCTAGGAACCTGTGCCAGGGCCGAACCACCCTTTGGAGGAAGGAGATGTTTTGTCTTACATAGCTTCCCAAGTTCATGATGAAGTATGATTCTAGTTCTTACAATTTTATGAAATCAGAAAACATTATGTTCATGGCTAAATCAAGATCTTATTAGTCACAATACTATGGATTAAAAGTCACAAGTATCTAAAATTCCCCAATCCCAAGCAAATTCAAAGCAAGCAATTCATGCCAAAGTGCTACCACCTACATAAACTACCTCACAGACCACAGACACACGTATCCAGCTCTCAAGGGGGCACCTGAGCCCAGAGACTGATCCCAAATTAGGATGAGACTAGACTGCCAGGAGAAAAGGCATGATGGCAAGTAGAACTGAGATACTTTTAATGCCTTGGGTAATGTCTGTAAAGCAGCCCGTGACAACCGGTGGGCTGAAGCTTGGTTCACAGCTATGGCAGAAGCATGACCTGTCCCGGCAAAAAAAGACCTCGTGCATGGATCCGATATAAAAAAAGCAAGTCCTCCACAGCTCACTGTTGAGAGGCCACAGTGGCCCATCATGGGATTTGTTGGTAGCTGGCAAAGGCATAGACTGAACAACGTTTGCAGAAACATAAGTAAAGTTTGCAGGTGGTGCTGAGGCAAGTGAGATGATAAATGACAAAACTGCAACTCTGACATAGACCAGTTGGCATTACTGCTGCAACAGGGTCGCACAGAAAGACAAGCATTCTCATTATGGAATATTTTTACATCAAGAACAGAAGAATGTAGTAAGCTTTCAAGGATGAAGATCCAAGGACAAACAGAAGCTCTGAAAAAGCCTTGTCATTTATAGCTGATAGCAAACTGAACACGGGTTCCCAGCACAAGATTTCTAAAGGGGGCTATTCCTGAATGAATTAAATCCACCAGTGCACAAAGAGAGGAATACTTTTCAGGAGCAGGAATAGAGAGATGATTTTTACCTGACTATATACAGGATCTGTGGGACCATTATGGGAGGGGCGTGTACAGTTTTTACCTGCGTACCCCAAAAAGGATGCTGACGAATGGAAAACTTCCAAAAAAGAAAAAGAAGGAAGTCTGGTAAGTCCTCCCCCTTACAGTAAGAGCATTAAGAAGCTCAATATATTTAGCCTATCAGTGAAAAGATTAAAAGACGACTTGACCATGGCCTATGAGTACTACAAAGGGAGAAGATTCCTGACAGCAGATGGCTCTTTCACCTACAAGATAAAGACCCCAGACCTAATGGATCTAGCTGAAGCTAGACAAATTCCACACAGCAATAGTGAAAAACCTGAAATGTGTGAGAAATCAATCACTTAACAAACTTGTACAGGAATCTAGCATATCACTGGAAATCCTTAAGGTTTGGGTTTTTTTTTTTTCATTTTATTCTAAAATAAATAGTCTAATATTTTCTGCAAAGACCACCAGGTGACGTTCCTAGGCATGTGCTGTGCAGGAGAGAGGACCAGCCAGCTGATCAGAACAGGTTTTTCAATGCTAAAGTCATTAGCAGTCATAGAGAGGTTGGCCAACAGGTGATGGGGTCTAGCTTGGGGTGAAAATGTACTTTGAAAGCAATGGTCTAGCAATATATGAGGAAAGCTTGATGGATAATCATGACCAGATAAACCACTCTTCATAGAGGGTGGAACTTCATGTGTCTGGCAAACTCTGAATAATTCTGAGGAAAATCACTTCATCTGTTGCAGTATCAGAATGAAAAGCAGCAGTTCATCCAAAATACTATGCTATAGATACAATTTCTATCCAATACACTATGCCATATGTATCAATATAGATTTAATATAACTATTACATAAGATGTATTATGTTATATGGACTATTATATAGATGTACAGTGAGAGAGATATATATATACACACACACTGAAAAATACATATATACACACAGTATATCTAAACCAATGTCCAAAGAGATGAAGATTGTTCAAATGCAACCTTCACTTAAGTGATCTATAACACAGAGACCTTGTGGAAGAAACAGGTTATCACCAAGGGCCTTGTAAGGCAGGGAAGTACAAGACTAAAATTTTCCAGCTAAACTGATCTATGATGAACAGTATCACCAGGACAAAAGACATGAAGGAAGACTGAAAGCAACCAGCTACCCTTCTTCAAAGCCCAGACAGACCATCATTGGCTAAAATTGTTCAGAGAAGATATGGAAGTTACCCTTTGTTTTGTAGGTGAAAATACTGCCACAACAATCAATCAAACATTGATATTTTTACAGAAGACAATAACAAATCAGTGCTTGCTGCCACAACAAGCAGAGAAAACAGACTGGCAGAGATTTCTGCAGGAGCACTATCAGAACTGGAAGTAAGGCAATGCTTCTGAAGGGATCATTTCCTCACAAAGTTGACCTGTGTTAAACTTTTAACACACCAAATCCTCACCTCCAAGCACTCAAAGACCAAATCAGCCAACCAGACTAAAGTAGGTGAAGCTCAAACCACTTGACGTGGAAACATCCCCTTCTGTCTCATCATTTTCCACACAGCTCTCACTGAGGACACTGATTGTGGACCCACAACTACCCAGCACATGACTGGAAGGACAGAAAGATTCTCCACTGTTCCACTCAGCGTGACACAAAGAACAATGGGGACACATACCTGGACAGCCTCACAACAGACACGTCTTGGGTGCCGCTGCAGTTTCAGTAACTCATGCAAGGCATTGAGATGGAGCATCTCGTATTCATGTCAAACCATCTGCTGTGACCAGACTGAGGCAGTGATCACATTCATTCTGCCAAGAAAACATACCCTAGGTGTAGCACACTTGGTTAAGAGCATAACTTTTTCAGAGATGCCTCCATTTTGAAACACACACAGAACTTGTGTTGCCTTCTCCTTCGGCCTTTAAGAAATTTGTAAAGCATTACTGTTCTGTATTTCACTAGGAATAGTCCTCAAGAAGTACAGATGGAAGAGATGAAGTGACAAATGCAGGAAATATACTTCATACTTCCATAGCATTTCCTAACGGGGGAAGAAAGAGATGAGAAAATCCACTGGAAGCAAGAAGGTAAGGTTGTCCAAAAGAGAATGGGAGAAAGAAAAAAAAGAACTGGGGAAGATGCAGCCCGACAGAGGAGGAAACCAGGTTCTCAGAAGAAAAGGCAGACACCCAAAGAGGAAAAATATAAGACTGGGTAGATATTTGAGATATAAGATATTTAAGATATAAGATATAAGATTCAGGTAGATATTTAAGGAGGGGCACAGCTGAATAAATGCTCAGACCAATTCCAAAGACTGCATTTGCAAAGGTATTACACCCCAGATCTGATAAATAAATAATCCTTCCCTCCACAGTGACTGCTTCCCTTGACACCACCTCCACCTTCCAAAAAAATGCTGAAAAACATGAGGGAGCTCCAGGAGGAATCAAGAACGTAATAAGGAGTGACAGAGGCTGAACTTTAGGAAGAGGAAAACCTGCCTGGATCATTTCAGCTATAAACAAAAATAGGATAGAATATTTCAGTTGGCAGGGACCTACAATGATCATCTAATCCAACAGGGCTCTTGAAGAAAAATACAGACCAGGATACTTTTAATATAGTCATCCCACTACGTTATAGAATCATGTCCAGTTCCTTGCATGTCCAGTATTCTTTTGGAATACAAGTACGCCCACAAGAAACCTGATTGTAATTCCTTGTGCAGGCAAACCTAAAGGTGAGAATGCCAGAATCTTTCAGAGGTATCCAAGGGGTACAAAATCTGGGAGAGGAAGTAAATGCATTCAAAGAGAGGAAGAGAGGTAAAGGCAGGACATCGCAGCAGGTTAAACCTGTTAATCTTCTTCATTAGGATTCACTGCACATTTAATTTTCAAATGTTTGGAGGGTTTTTATCCTTTCCAGTAAGAACCATGGTACTGTACATTCACTTTTTAATGTCCGTACTTCAAAAGCTCCACCATGAATCACAACTGGAAAAGTCTGGTTTGAAAGGCCAGATCATTCCCAAGAAGTTGGGGAAATGCACAAATGATTGGTTGCGCAGTCACCAAAAACAACTTTAAAAATGACAACTTGGCCAAGAAACAAGGGAAAAAGGATGAGATTCATTAGGGCTAAAAAAAGGATTAAATTCATTCCAATGCTCCATCTGACCATTCACAATTTACAAGTGTCCCATCCATGGGTAATGATCTTGGAGCTCCAGGCCTGCAGGGATGCATCTGCAGCACAGCAGTGATGCACAATACCCTCAAGGCTCAGAAGAAAGGAGGGTGCAGTTTTCAACTCAAACAACTGTGGGATTTGGGTTATGAAACTCAGGTAACCAGGCAGGGATTCAGCTGATGTGCTGACACCAACACATTGATTCTGGTGGGCAGTCAGGGCTGAACTCTGAACCTTTAGGTGTAGGCATACCTGAAGGGCGTGTAACCATGATCCACCATTCAGGTGGACACAAAATTAATGGTATTTCCGACTCCTTCTCCTCTCCCCTCCAGCTACACACCTTAGGAAAACAGCTCACTACTTTCTCCTCACTTTTTCAGTGACAGAAAACATAGGGGTTCCCATGCAATCCACCCAATAAAATCAGAGATAAAAAAAAACAGATTTGAGTGGCTAGCTCAGTAAGACATGCTGCTCCTCAAGAACCACAGCACTGCAAAATACTCCCCGCAGACTAAAGCGCAATTCTTACAGTAGCCATCCTGGCAAGTAAGCAACCCGCCCCAGAAGTCAAGGCAGCCACAGCATGGAAACAAACGCAAAGCCAGACAGCGCCCGTCTCAAAAGCAACTTCAGGAGCTTACAAGAGCTATCAATGCAGAACCCCATGGCAAGCAAAAGCAGTGCGTAAAGTAATGCCACGGTGACCAAATGGCTGCCACTTCAACACCACAGCGGCCACTCGGCGAAATACAGCTGGTATTTCACTGGGCTCCAACAGCCGAGGCAGCCAGAGGCCAGCAGCCCAGGGGGCCAAACCCGCCGCTGGCTCGACGGCACAGCCAGAAGGACAGCGTGGGAAATACAGATGCCACTTCTCAGAAGAAATAGCAAATGGACAACCAACCCGACACACCGAGGGATCTCAGCCCGTTCAAAGGAAGAACGTGCAAACGCCATCCTGATGCCGCCCAACCCTACGGGTCTCGCCTGCTCCCTGGTCCCCAAGTAGCAACCCGGCGTTCCCGGGGTGAGGGCAGCGGGCCCGCAGGCTGAGGGTGGCACCGGGAGGGGGCGAATCCCACCCGTGCCTGTCGGGAGAAACGGAGGG